>NC_079165.1:104057142-104127142 GCF_947568905.1 Ostrea edulis
AGTTCTTTACTTTCCAGTAAAGAGTCATATTGTATTTTATCGCATTGCCGCATTTGTGTTTTGTAACACTATATTATCTTGCATTTCTAGTCAAGATGCGGCACAGGCACTCGACGTTTTAAATATATATTTCCTAGCACAAGTATCTGTCACTCTCTATCACGTGATACAAACAGATATGGTAAAAAGCGAAGCGATTCGTAAAACAATTTTATATCTGGATGATCTTTAAACGGCCTTTACACTGTGTAGGGGTCGCATTGAGTGTCTAAAATATTCATTAGAGTTCAGTTTTCCATAGCTCTATCTTTTTCCATTGTAAAACAAATAAAAATAAAACATGATTTTGAGTCATAGTGAGCCTTTAAAAAATGTCTTCAGTTAACATTGCTGTGGGGATCTGGGTTAGAATAGGTCCTCAGTATCCCTTGCTTGTCGTAAGACTAGATGGGGGCGCTCCTTCGAATGAGACTGCAAAAACCGAGGTCCCGTGTCACAGCAGGTGTGGCACGATCAAGATCCCTCCCTGCTCAATGGCCATAAGCGCCGAGCATAGGCCTAAATTTTGCAGCCTCTCACCGGAAATAGTGACGTCTCCATATGAATGAAATATTCTCGAGAGGGACATTAAACAATATTCAATCAATCTTCCAGTTAACAAACTATTCAGTGAATAGTTTGTTTACAGGAAGACATCTTTTTTATTTATTATTTATGTTTAAAACGTCGAGTGCCTGTGAGATGCGGGTATGTCTCCCAGCCAACTTGTTTCTGTATTTATTGTAGGATTCAAGTTTTTTCGTCATTTTAAATCTTTTCTTGACATGTTTTCTGTTATGATTTACATCACAGGCAATTGCATCGCTTGAGGTAGAATTTACTATCAAAGAGTAAAGGTATAAAACTCTTAATAAAGGGTACCCAAGTTCGGCGATGTAAAAACAATAAACGAACTGGTATAAAATTCTTACGCTGTACATTCTATGTAATAGCTTGTTGCAATGCTCAAACATTCTGTTTAGTCGTATAGTGCCAGGGTCCTTCTAAAAGTCGACCAAAAATGATAGACATTTTTCCACATTCATTTCTGCATATCTTGGAAAGTATACGGAATTTCGGGATCATGAACTTCGGAAGTAATGTATATTGATTATGTATGAATATATTAGAATACAGAGTACAACTTCATACCATTTGATTTATTGTTTTTACAAAGGCTAACTTGGATACCCTATATTTAGAGTTCTATACCTTTACTCTTTAATAGTAAATTCGACCCCAGGCGATGCAATTGCCTGTGATTTACATGGAAACAAACAGAGCTGGGATGTTGCCTTGGAGTAATAGCAAGATTTTAACATGAATTTTGACAAGCTAATCTCGTTTGATTTGCAACAGAAAACATGTAACACGTGTTTGCCTGCGCATCATTTTATACCAAACTGAGATACATATAGTATGCTACAGGATATAGTATCAGACCTTTAAGCTACAAGTCCTCTAGCGTTCGCCCCGCATGCGGAAAGTCGGGGTTTGAATACCGGCCGCGACAGACCTAAGTTGTTAAAACAGGTAGTGACAGTTCCAACGCCAAACGCTCGGCATCAGGTGTGAATGTCACGGGTCCTCGGAGATTACCTTAAATTAAACGGATGTCCCGTGTCACAGTGTGTGTGGCAGACTAAAGAACCCTCACTGCTCAATGGTCGTAAGCGCCGAGCATAGGCCTAAATTTGAAGTATTGGTGACGTCTCCATATAAGCGAATAATTCTTGAGAGCGACAATAAACAAGATACAATCAATCAATACAAGTCTTCTTTCAGCCTTTGATTCTATCCAAATTGCAGGGGAGGTCAACAGCTGAACTCTGGTGACAAGAAGAAAGTTCTTTTCAAAACGAATGAGAAGGAAGGTAGTGAAGGAAGAAGGAATAGTACTCCTCAACCGTAAGTACCTGACCTGTTGGGATTACCAGTATATGAATGTGGTGTTTTTTCACCTATCAAGGACCCTAACAATATGATCCATTTTAAATACAATTGTCACATTGGTCTGAAATTGGATCAGGGAAATATCGAAGATGTACAATACTACAGAAATTGTAATATGAAGAAATGTAGCACTTAATACTTTTAAGTTTTTGACTAAATATTGGGTAAACCGTAAGTATCTAGTCCGTTGAGATTTCAGTACAAGCCGTAAGTACCTGGCCCGTTGGGATTATCGGTATAAGACGTCAGTAATTCGTAGGTTGGGATTATCGGTATAAGCTGTAAGTACCTGCCCGGGTTATCGATATAATCCTACAATTGGTTATATAAAAAGGTGAAGATAACGAACAGCGACAGTGATCGATCTCATAAATTCTATAAAGAATACAAAATTGAGAAACACTAGAGATGGGATCAGATGCCGAGGAGGAGAAAAAACCCATGTTGAACAGTCACATCCGCGGTGAGCTCTATATCTTGATCAGGTAAAGGGAGTAATCCGTATCAGTATGGAAAGAACAGCTTAACAATTAGTATAGAATATGTCAGGCAGCATTTTACTTAATGACAGGTTGTATTTACAAATTAGATCATTATAACGACCAACAATTTACGAAATGCTGACTTTAAACAAGATTTGAAACCCTTGTAATATCAATTTATTTGTCAGTAGCCTGCATTGCTTTAAAAATTGATCATACGCAGATCAAGCTCTTGCACATCGAATCAGTTGAAACATAAACACCATATGCAGGTGATAATGGAATATTGCTACATAGATATGGGATGTTGCAGGTGATAATGGGTGTAGGAAGTTGCTGATGGAGAGCCTGAGGTCATCCTGTTTATCATAAATTTGAGTTGTTATCTTGTCATTAACGCCTATGTTCGATAAAATATCTAAATATGAAGGAGATATATTTCTTTTTATTAGGAAGAAATCTGGAAATGGAGCTCGTGTTAAACAAGGAGAGGAAGGCGTCACACCACCCAATGATTTACCACACATCAAGGAGTCGGAAAAGTTTGTATAAATATTAATTCAATGGGAAAAATGTAACAATTCAGTCATAATCACAAGTAATAATTTGGATAACTAGCACCGTATCGAAAGTTGTCAACCAAATGCATTGTAGGAAGTTAACTGAGAAGGTGGACGAACTAAATGACCTTAAAAACCAACTGACGAATTTGGCCAAGGAGTGTGATATAGATGGAGGAACACCACAGATCATAATTACAGAGACCATTAGGTGTGTAAAATGACGATCAAAGTTACAGTGTTGTATCATATAATATTATGTATTATGATGTGTATAAAGTGAAAACCACCCTTGAAGTCCATCCGGTAACCTTTTACTAGCCGTGCTCTTTCGTCGCTGTGCGTCGTTTACCTTAAATAGCATTTACCTTCTTAGATATGATCTTACCCATATCATATAGGCCCTGCAAGAGAGCGGTCTGTTCAAACACTACATGCATTTTTGCGGAATTAATAATTTAATATTCTTATTTTGGTGAAGAAAACAAACAATGTGATCAATCTCATAACTCCTATAAGCAATACAAAATAGATGGTTGGGCAAACACGGACCCCTGGACACACCAGAGGTGGGATCAGGTGCCTAGGAGGAGTAAGCATCCCCTGTTGACCGGTCACATCCGCCGTGAGCCCTATATCCTGATCAGATAAACGGAGTTATCCTCAGTCAAAATCAGTGTGCCAAGAACGGCTTAACAATCGCTATGAAACACGTCAGACAGCATTTGATCCAATGATAGGTTGTATTGACGAACTAGATCGTTATAACGACCATAGAATTCGCGAAATGCTGACTTCAATCGAGACTGTTGAACCTCTGTACCATCAACTTGTTTGTCAGTAGCTTACCTCGATTTAAAAACTGACTATACGCAGAACAAGCTCTTGCATATCGAATCAGTTGAGATATATAAAAACCATATGCAGGTGATAATGGAATATTGCTACAGAAATATGGGAAGTTGACGATGGAGAAGCTGAAATCATCCCGTTTGTCATACAGCTGAGTTGTCAGTTTGCCGTTAATGTCTACTTTCAATATAATATCTAAGTATGAAGCAGAAGTGGACGACTCTGTGGTGTCCTTTATTTCGAGCTCACATGGATATATCAAATCGACATAGGAATGAAAGTTACTATTGTTAATAGACAAAACGTCATCGATATATCTAAATCTCGAATTGAAGGCCACCGCGAGAGATTTTTTCTTCTCACGTAGAAGTATTTGAATGAATTATGCTTCATATTTTTTCAACAGACTGTTGGAAGACCTGATCAGCAAAGACCACGAAGATATTGTCAATGAGGAACTCTAGCATATTTTTCATTTCAACTTCAGAGTACTTGTGCGTGGAATCAGAGTGGTGTTTAACAAAGTAACTTTTTGAATGACTGATCACTAGATATGAATATTTCCGTTTTTGTTGAAGAAGCAACTGTCTATGATGTCAAAAAGTCTAGTCTTTAATTTATCAAGGGGAATGGTCGTGTATAGTGTTGAAAAGTCATAGGTTTTAATGTTATTGATTTGGGGAAAATTCTGCGATTTCAAGTTTACTAAAAGTTCTTTAGAATTTTTTAGAATCCACATTTGATTAACACCACTTCTGGCATATGTAGTCGCACAGTAAGTTTTAAGTTTCTCCTTCACAGCTGTTAATATTTTTGTGAGGAGCAAAGATAGGGGCTTGGTAGAGCACTTACTGGATCCAGCAATGTATCTTTGCTTTTAAGGGGTTTATATATTCAATAAATTCTTTTTTTCATCGTATCGGGGTAGAATACTAATATTAACGAGACGTACTTCATTGGCGTTTCTTCGAGTTGTATAATCTCTAGAAATAAATTATATTAAGCGTTTTAACATAAAAAAAAAATGTAATAACCATTAGAATTGTCATTTTGTACTAGCTGCGTTTGTTTCGGTTCGTTTGATTTGATTTATTACTTTTTATATATTCATCCATAGAATACAATCAAAGTACTGAAAAGTGCTAAGCTGACTTCATAAACTATGTCTGTAATAAATGAGGAGAAACAACAGAGCATGCATTATTCTTTATTTTCACACAACTAAATGATATATTTTCTATAAGGAAATAACAGATGACTTTTCAACACTTTACACGACCGTTCCTCTCGATAAATTAAAGACTAGACTTTTTGACATCATAGACAGTTGCTTCTTCAAGAAAAAAGGAAATTGGAAATATTCAGATCAGTCCTCCAAAAATTACTTTGTTAAACACCACTCTGATTCCACGCACAAATACTCTAAAGTTGAAATAAAAAGTATGCTAGAGGTCCTCATTGACAATATCTTTGTGGTCTTTGGTAGTCAGGTCTTCCAACAATCTGTTGGAATTCCCATGGGCACGAATCCTTTGTTAGCTGACCTGTTTTTAATATTCCTATGAAGCAGAATTTATTCAAAAACCTTTACATGAGATGAAAATATCTCCTGCCGTGGCCTTCAATTAGACATTTACTATAGTAGACGTATCGACAACGTTTTATCTATCACCAATAATTTTCATTCATATGTCGATTCGATATATCCCAGTGAACTCGAAATAAAAGACACCACAGAGTCGTCCACTTCTGCCTCATACCTAGATATTTAATTGAAAGTAGATATTATCGGCAAACTAACTCAACTTTATGACAAACGGGATGATTTCAGCTTCTCCATCGTCAACTTCCCATATTTAATGTAGCAATATTCCATCGTCACCTGCATGTGGTGTTTTTATTTCTTAACTGATTCGATACGCAAGAGCTTATTCTGTGTATGTTCAGTTTTAAAAACGAGGTAAGCTACTGACAAACAAGTTGTTGGTGCAGGGGTTTTAACAGTCTCGTTTAAAGTCAGCATTTCACAAATTCTATGGTCGTTATAACGATCTAGTTTGCCAATACAACTTATGTAATTGAGTCAAATGATGTCTGACGTGTTTCATATCGATTGTTTTTTAGAATATGCTAAATACATACCATGGATTATATAAGTTTGTTCAGAACAGCATTGAATATTAGTATTATGGATATTTCATTTATCAAATCAATTGATTTAATATAATATAAGTGAAAACTGGTTTTACAGGTGTTTGGTACCTACATGTATATTAAAGTATGATTTCGTCTTGAAGAGACGTACAAAATACCTAACGCAAGTGTGGTCCGATCTAAAACATAATTTTATTTAACGTAATAGGAAGAAGGGCCTCCATGACCGAGTGGTTAGAGCATCGCGCTCAAAATCACACGGCCTCTCACTTCTGGTCGGCCCGGGTTTGAATTCCGTTTGCGCCGGTAAGTGAGAAAGTTTCCCAGCTTACTTTCGGAAGGTCGGTGGTCTCTTCCTAGGTACATTGTATCTGGGTTCTCTCTTCCACCAATAAAAACTAGGCGCCACCAGATAACTGAAAAATTGTTGAATGTGGCGGAAAAACAGCAAAAACAAAACAACAGGAAGAAGGAATTTGGTAGCTAGAAATTTTGGCGAATTTACCTCATCCACCATAATACACTGAGTGGCCAAAAGTATTGCAACAAACATGGCTGACGTCATCACAATTTTACTCGCTTCAAATTTTATTTTTATTGCTGACGCGTAACAAAGTAAGCTTGGGTCGTGATGTCAGGTATGCGAATTAACTAGGGTACGAATTATATGGGGAACCGTTTGTAATTCAAAGTAGCAGACGATTTCCGGTAAGGTATCGAATGAAAACAATGTCGAAGAATGAGAGAGAATTGTCAAAGGACCTAAAGGAAATGATTGTAATTCTAAATTCAAAGGGATTTAATGACAACAAAATTAGTGAATCATTGGGAATCCATCGAAGCACTGCTGGACGAGTTTTGAAAACATTCCGACAAAAAGAAAGTGTTAAAAACGATCCCCGGAGAGGAAGGCCCCGAGTGATAGATGAGAAGGGTGATCGGAAACTTTATCGCTTTCTGAAAACTAACAGAAGACAATTTCTTCAGGACATTACATCAACTTTTAATAGGAATGAAGGTACAAATGTGTCCATGAGAACTGTTCGTCGTAAGTTACACCAGGAAGGATACAGGAGGGGCAAAATTCAGAAAACGCTTACAATCGCTAAAGTCAACAAACAACGCCGAATTTTGTGGTGCCGAGGAAAAGACATTGGAAACCTGAACAGTGGTAGAAAGTTATTTTCTCAGACGAAACACAGGTAGTCATTGGACAAAGTAACTCTGTAAGTTTGTGGAGAAAATCGTCCGAGAAGAGCACCTTACCATCTGAACCAACGCAAAACGCCCGTGAGAGTAAGTTGTATGTTTTAGGGGTGTATTACCTATTATGGTATTGGTGTTCGTGTACCTGTTGATAGAAATCTAAACTCAGCAAGGCATATTGAATTGCTGGATAATCACTTATGGCCTGTTGTTAGCAAAATTTTTGGAAATCAGCAATTTATTTTCCAAGACGATAATTCCACCCCCACTCCTCTAGACAGACTAATACTTGGAAATAAGAAAACGGTATTCCAAAATTCAACTGGCCTGCACAGTCCCCGGACCTTAATGTCATTGAAAATGTCTGGCGTTGTATCAAAATCAAACTGTCCCGTGAGTTTGATGATATTAAAAACCAGGATGACCTAATGGCTGCAGTGACAAAAATTTCGGATGACCTCTCTCAAACATATATCCGTAGCTTCCATGCTTGAATATCTTCAAGACTACAACAAGTTATTATTCAGAAAGACTTTGGCAACAAAATACTAGAAAAAAATGGTAAATAAATAATGTTTATTTCATTGAAAGTTGGTTTTTTCCATGCAGCTGTTATTTACATTGTGATGACGTCAGCCATGTTTGTTGCAATACTTTTGGCCACTCAGTGTAGATAACATTTAAAACCAGCATTTTGTTTCATTAAGGAAATTGAAAGACCACCGAGAAAGGGAACGGAAAACCCAAGATCAAAGAAAAGGGTACATAATTATACAAAATACATGTAGATAGATAAATGATTTGTTAAAAAAAAATTCTAAATTGGAAAACGGAAAAAAGATTAAAGATTTTTATTCAGTTGACAAAAATTGTGATATGATGTGCAGCATTTTGCATAGTGTTACGGTCATCTATATATTACAAATCTATCTGTAGGAAGATGGCAGAAACAGAAGGCAACCTTGAAGAAGTGACGAAATTGGTCTTTGATGTTAAAAAAGTGAAAAATAGTGAACATGACATAGAGAAAACCAAGGCTAAAATTAAAGATTTGCACAGGTAAAAATAGCTTTGTCCATTATACACGATACCTCATACACTACGTTATCCTAGTGAATGCATGGTTGGTTGGTATCTATCTCTTTCACTATATCTGCTTGCACTGTAGCAAGGAAGAAGAACTCTTGACATTGAAGCGAGCTGTATCCAATTCAAAAAAGGGAAAAGACGAGATCCATTCAATGGATGATACTATGAAGAGGGTGTCTGAATTACAAAGGTATTGCAATACGATCTCTTATAAGCACCTACAGATGGAGCTTTTGCTTCATAATATAAAAAAAGCAGGAATGCAAAACTAAACTGTCTCAACAGAAATAATACCTTGAAATATATGACCTTGATTCGTGGTTCAGACACACCATTGTTTGTGTCAAATACATTATAATATGTACATGTATAATCTTCTATAGTTCCACCATCATAAGGTTTTAGGCTAAAGAATTTGCTATTGGCCAGATTACGCCATGAATGCAATTCTAATGTCTCTGTAATACAAAGGTCAGGTTAGGATAAAATATTTCATTTTTATGCAATGAGTTCAATCAATATTAATCATAACATACCTTGTGACCAGAAGCAACCTTTGTCCTTCATGCTTCTGCGTAACAAGATTACTCTCTAGACAAATAGTGAGGTGAAGAGATTCAGACAGACATGGTGATTCATTTATATCGACTTTGATTGCCCGAGAGGGGACCAAATATGTCCTTATTAAACGGGAAAAACCTCGAGCTAACCGGCCATTTTAGTAAGACTTTTTAAAATATATATGTATTCCGAGTTCCTTTAGACATGAATGCAGCGATTTGAAAATTAAAAATAAAACTGATTAACTAATCAAACAACCCATTGAATTTGAGATCGGGCTTTACTTTCAGAATGTAAAACTGAGTAAGTAAAGTCAAATATCAATAATTGTACTAATGAAAGGTGAAGATAACGAACAGTGATCAATCTCATAACTCTTATAAGCAATGCAAAAGAGATAGTTGGACAAACACGGACCCCTGGATACACCACAGGTGGGATCAGGTGCCTAGGAGGAGTAAGCATCCCCTGTCGACCGGTCACACCCGCCGTGAGCCCTATATCCTGATCAGGTAAACGGAGCTATCCGTAGTCAAAATCAGCGAAACGCATCAGACAGCATTTGACCCAATGATAGGTTGTATTGGCAAACTAGATCGTTATAACGACCATAGAATTTGCGAAATGCTGACTTTAAACGAGACTGTTGAAATCCCTGTATCATCAACTTGTTTGTCAGTAGCCTGCCTCGATATAGAGAGAACTAAAGCTAAAATTCAAGATTTGCAGAGGAAAACGATATCATATCTATTTAATTTACACGATAATTTTTACTCTATAGTTTCAATACAATGATACATGAATGGAATATAAACTTTGACATGATAAACAGCTTAAACACAAGAGAAATAAAATGGAGACGATGATGTTGAAATTTATGTAGAATGTTTAACAGTTTTAAAAAGACACGCTTATGAAAGGCGAAGATAAACGAACAGTGATCAATCTCATAAATCCCGCAAGGAATACAAAATAAAGAGTTTGGCAGACGCGGACCCCTGGACATACCAGAGGTATATGTATTCTTATCATATCTGCTTGTACTATAGTAAGGAAGAAGAACTCTTGACATTGAAGCGAGCTGTGTTCACTCCAAACAAGGGAAAAGACGAGGTCCGTTCAACGGAAGATACTACGAAGAGGGTGTCTGAATTACAAAGGTATTGCAACACAGTCTCTTATAGGCACCCACAGATGGAGCTTTTGCAGCTTAACCTAATACTTGGCAGGTGTATCCAATAATGTACATTACAACTAAAGAACCAATATATGAGCAGTTCGGGGTTACAACTTCTTAATATTGGTATGACTTTGATTTGGGATCCAAACATAACATCTGTTTTCAAGCAACTTTTATTTCAAATACATTATATCTATATGTACATTTATAAACTTCTACTGCTTCACCGTTACAAAAGTTAAGCTGAAACCAGAATGTTTTCCCTTTGCCTTGTTCACAATACCTTGGGCGTGAGGCATGATATACCATCTACCCTAAAACAACTGTTGTATACCAGGCGCTTCCAATTTCTCCTTGATACCGAGTTATGATTAAGACAAATAGTTGATAAAATGTTTTTGGTTACCTGAGTAAACGCAGGACAAGGAGGGCATAAATTGTAAATTTCAGGATCTTCCACCCCTGGGGCCATAGGAGTGGGGCAAAAACTGTCAAAAATTGACCAATTTTTAAAGATCTTCTCTACAGCCGCACAAGTGCAAGAAAAACTAAATACATAGTGATGAATAACAGGAAGGTCTTTACCAAAATTGTAAATTCATGATCCCCAGCTTGGTAGAGGTTCTGATCCCAGGGCGGGGCCTAGCTTGGTATATAGCACAGGGGCTAAGCCCTTTTTGGGCCCGAACTCTGTGATACCATAAATATAGAAAGGGGTCTAACTCTGACACAGATAAATAAAGTGCACCGCCACGGCACATGATACGCCCGTCACATATTGTTAACAGTATAGATTGTACCCATTAAAACATTTTTTTATATCAACTTAATTAAATGTCACAGTGACCTTAAAGTAGGATGCGACACACCTTCTACCTAAGATGCATTAGTTGACCAATTTTGGTGATTCTAGGTCTAATAGTTTTCAAGTTATG
Organism: Ostrea edulis; assembly: GCF_947568905.1. Taxonomy (NCBI): domain Eukaryota; kingdom Metazoa; phylum Mollusca; class Bivalvia; order Ostreida; family Ostreidae; genus Ostrea; species Ostrea edulis. The sequence goes on from NC_079165.1 coordinate 104,068,154, forward strand.
AGCCGGACAAGTTTTTGCCATAAATGACCATATCTTCTTAATGAAAAGTCACAGTGACCTGGTTTTAATGTGCGACACACCTTCTACCCAAGATGTATATACAGACAAAGTTTGATGATTCTAGGCCTTGTAGTATTTAAGTTACGGGTCGGACACGAAAAAGCTAACAGACGGACGGACAGACAGACAGACGGACGGACATGAACGCCATACCGTAATACGTCCCGTCTTAAGACGGGCGTATAAAAACTAACCACTCGCTTCAGATGCCTAAAAAATCTTAAACTAGGTAAGTTATGCGTAATTTGTCGTTTTCCTTGCATAGATTAATGTTTTAACTACTTGCATGCCAAATTTCAAGTCACTGGTTCTTAAAAGAACAAAGATATACGTCATCGTTCTCTCGATTTCACTTGTATATTTTTACTAGGACATTTACCGGTCCAGGTCACGGAGTCGTTTCTCGCCTATGACAGCAGCGACATTCAGACTAGTATGGAAGATTTCGGACCTGTCAATTAAAATTTCACATCAATTATACGCTACTTACTTCCTCATATTTAAATAATGTTCTTCGTGTAGACGTTACAGGACTTAATTTTCCTCAGCAGCGTCAACTGTTGACAAGAGCTGCCATTTTCATGAATACACTAAATACCCGAAATGTCTAAAACTTTAAAGAAGGGGAAAATGGGTAATAATAATCTAAATGAAATAGAATAAACAAAAACAAAAGATTAAAAAAGCCAAGAAATAATGTTAAATTTCCTTCTCTAAGTGCAATATCACAAGAATAATGTTTTGATAAGTTTTAAGGTATTTGAGATTTTAAGTCTATCGGGTATTTAGTGCGTTCATTAAAACGGCAGCTCTTGTCAACAGTTGATGCTGCTGAGGAAAAATAAGTCGTGTAACGTCTACACGAAGAACATTATTAAAATATGAGGAAGTAAGTAGCGTATAATTGATTTGAAATTTTAATTGACAGGTCCGAAATCTTCCATACTAGTCTGAATTTCGCTGCTGTCATAAGCGAGAAACGACTCCGTGACCTGGACCGGTAAATGTCCTAGTAAAAATATACAAGTGAAATCGAGAGAACGATGACGTATATCTTTGTTCTTTTAAGAACCAGTGACTTGAAATTTGGCATGCAAGTAGTTAAAACATTAATCTATGCAAGGAAAACGACAAATTACGCATAACTTACCTAGTTTAAGATTTTTTAGGCATTTGAAGCAAGTGGTTAGTTTTTTATCTGTGTCAGAGTTAGACCCCTTTCTATATTTATGGTATCACAGAGTTCGGGCCCAAAACGGGCTTAGCCCCTGTGGTATATAGTGTACATGTGTAAAACATAACAAAATGAACCGAACAAACCCGCACAATCATTTTATATGATATAAATGAAGCAAATGTATACTTAATATAAAAAAGTTATTTTTCGTTTCAGTTGACCTTAAATAACATCTTCTTTAGTACTATTGATATGAAATTTAAACTAAATAGATATTTAGAAAGAGTAGGTAGTCCTTTACCAAAATTGTAAATTTGAAGATACCAGGGGTTAGGGTTTTGGAATCAGGGTGGGGCCAAAATGGTCAGTTATTAAAAGTGGGTGGCTAAGTTGTAAATTTCAGAACTCCTGCACCGCTGGGGCCTTAGGGGAGGACCAAAAACTGCCTAAATTTTACCAAGATTTTCTCTACAACCTCACATGTGCAAGAAAAACTAAATGCATAGTGATGTATAGCAGGAAGGTCTCTACCAAAATTGTAAATTTCATGATCCCCTGGGTTGAGGTTCTGATCCCAGGGTGTGGCCAAAACTTAGTCCATTGCCTCGCCCTCAAACACGGTCACGCCGTAAAACATTACAAAGAATACTAAAGCTAGAATTCAAGATTTGCAGAGGTAATAGCGAGCGAAACTCGCGTCGCGAAGCGACGAGACGAGCTCGCTCCAATGATTACGCAGTTGAGTCACGTGGTTTGCTCTTCATCAGCTGAAAAATGATGGGGACTACCCATAATGCCTCCGGAAAAATGTCGCCGTCACTGCGGTATACTTCATTGACAATCCCGTAATTAAAATAATTAGATTGTTTAGAAAGTACAATTAACGTTTTTAAATTCCAGACAAGCTTTCTCATAGCTTCAAACGTTTTGTTTTTGCTTGGTTTGAGAGAAGAAAAAACATTGCAGCTAATCTGACGGCACAATTTGTAACTGTTTACAACAAGCGTGTTATATTTCCCGCGTTAAATGAAGAGGCGGATAAAAGTCGTGTTGCAAGATGTTAATGGGCTTCGCTCGTATCAACGGTCACACCGTACAACATATTAAATATGATATATGTTCAATTTACACTATACTGTATACACTATAGTCTTGTAGTCAACGCGATGATACAAGTATATGAAATATTAACGTTGACATGATACACAGCTTAAATACAAAAGAAATAAAATAGGGACGATGGAGTTGGAATTTATGTAGGTTTTTAACAGTTTAAAAAGACACGCTTATGCATTTTTACCATATCTGCTTGTACTGTAGTAAGGAAGAAGAACTCTTGAAATTGAAGCGAGCTGTGTTCACTTCAAACAAGGGAAACGACGAGATCCATTCAACGGAAGATACTATAAAGAGGGTGTCTGAATTACAAAGGTATTGCAACACAGTCTCTTATAGACACCTACAGATGGAGCTTTTTGCATCATGACATACTAATACTTGGCAGGTGGAAACAGGAATGTACATAAAAACTAAAGGTTTCTCAACAAAACCAATGCACATTGATGTGACCTTAGTTCAGGGTTAAAACTCATTAATATGACTTTGATTCAGGGTTCAAACACAACATCACTTTTTAAGCAACGTTTATATCCAATACATTATATCTGCATGTTTATTTGTAAACTTCTAATGCCTCACCATTACAAAGGTTTAGCTTAGAACAGAATTTTTTCCCTTGGTCTTGTTCAGATTACCTTTGTCCTGAGGCATGAAATATTATCTACCCAACTGTTGTACGCCTTGTGTGTGCTTTCAATTTCTCCTTACAGATCTAGATTATATTTAGGACAAATATTTCATTTCTAACTTTTTAATCAATGACCTTACCACTTAGGACTGTAACAGACCATATTGCCAGAAGCAACCTTTGTATTTTCCAGACAGACAGTAAGATGAATAGATTCAGACGGACATAGTGATTCCTTTATACAGACTTTGATTGAAGGAGGGGGGATGTGTGTGAAATAGAACGAACCCAGGGCTTTCTACCTGTATGATCACCGAATAGGTCCATATTAAAACGAGAAAAATATCGACCTTGTCGGTTTAATTTGGCCATTTTTAGTGAGATAATTTTTGTTTTGAAATTTCGATAAGCTTTAGACACGCATGCAACATATTGAAAATAATTTTTTGTAATCAGCAAACAACCTATTGACTATGATATCACGTTCTACTTTAAGATTTTAAAACTGAGCAAGTATTTTTAAAAGTTAAGTACCTGTTTTACCAACCCATATTGGTTCATTCGATAGTTAAGCGATGGTTAGTTCTTAGAATTGTTATGATACATGTACCCATGGAAATAAATTTTTATCAATGATTATCAATAAGTCGAACATTCTTTTAGAAGTGAAACTGAATTGCTGGAGTGGAGGAAAATTACATTTGATGAGGAACTGATGAAAGCTGCCTTTGGCGGGAAACAAGATGGAATTAAGGATACTCTAGAAATTGCCAGGGTAATGGTACAGAAGTTAAAAAGGTCGGTAAATTTATTCTATTGAGGAGACAAATATGTATAAATAAGATGAATTAGCTCAAGCGAGTGAGTCAGTATTCTACTGTATCTGGTAAATCCATAGCATTTTGTAAATGGTATTTGGTATTTTTCCAGCTTATTTAAGGATACCGAGGCAGAACGAAGGCGGCTGCTTGATGCAGTTATTGATAAAGAAGGTCCCTGTAGCGTAGATGATGCCTTAAAGACACTTGATTCTTTGAAAAGGTATCGCATATTCTACTCAAGCGTGGCAAACGTGAGCTGTAAAAACACTGCAAAAAGGCACAATGACGTTGATTCAATATAACTTTTCAACGTTGGTTTTGAGTATTGAAATGACGTTGAAATTCCGACATTGAATCAATACTGACATTTCATCGTTGAAAAAACGTTGATAGTATTTGTATATCACACACACACACACACACACACACACACACACACACAGGTATTCCTTGTAAAACAATCTATCACACACACACACACACACACACACACACACACACACAGGTATATCCTTGTAAAACAATCTTTTTGTGAGGTAAACATGTAAATTGACTATATTAGGACCGAGGACATGACAAAATTGAATGTTACAATGAAAAGTGGATGAAAAATCATGGAATTGAAATGTTATTTGAATCATGTGAAAGAAAAAAAATCATTATGTGGAAAATGTCTTAAACTCTCCGGCTTTATCAAAGCTGATTTATGTCGCAAGCATCATGGAATAACCCTATATAAAGTTTATAAAAGACATAAGTTGTTATTTAATACAGATAGTATCAAAAGAAACATATTGATAGGGAACATTAAAGATGGGGGTTTACAATATGGGCATAGTTGATCTGGAGTCTAAACTAAAAGTGGATTCCACGCCTTCTTACAAATTATCATATCATGAAAGAAGATATAAATATTCTATAAAGGGTTGAATATTGACATTAATTGTTTGGTTAATACTTCTGACATACCAACTGACGATTACGCCATTCTAAACAATTTCCCAGTGTTCTGCAAACAGCTAGTGTTTTCTTGCTTCAACTTATTTAAAGACAATAACAAAAACAACGTTTTTAATGCCACGGAACCTTTTCTCCTGAAACCAACATGATCCTATTTACCCCTTTCAATGGCAAATCAGTATCTTTTAATAATTGGGCAAAAGGTGGCACATATGTTAAAAACAATTTCAATGAAAATGGGTGATCAAAATTTTTAAAAATTTGCAACATGAGGCAATTAACTTCCACTCCTAAAGTGATGTAAAAAATGACTGGTTAAAAGGGCTGGACAGTTGGAAAAATAATTTCCCTTACAAGAAACATAAGACAATTATATTAATGAAAGAAAGGAATGTAGAATTGAGTACTCTTTATTGGCAAAGCATTGGTGAAAGTCTTCGGTAGCATTCATCTTTTATTTCATCTATTACAGAAATTATCAACATATATACAATATATAAACTATACTAGTACATTATCGGCGACAAGAAATACCTTAAAAATATGAAGTAAATAAAACATGCATTGTACATTGAAAAACAAGAAGGGAAAAAGAAGTGAGAAAAGGCAATATAAAAAACGTAGTGACACACACACACACAATATACACTCACATTACCGGGTTGAATATTTACATATACTTTCATCTAACATAAATATACTAGCGGAAAAAAGAAACTGTGCATTATAAAATTTTGTATATTTTTTCTATATTTATTGTTTATATTTATAAGATCTAAACAATCGATAAAGTTGATGTTTTTGAACAATATCGGATAGTACCCGACTCGGATGCACGGACTTTTTCATGGTTAGTGAACACATGTTGTTTATTGAAGTGTTTGTACACACGAGTTTTACGTAAGGGTTAATGTACGAGTATCGCTCCATTCCTTAAAAGTAATGGACCGTGGCCCCGAAGGGGCCGAGGTCCATTGCTTTTAAGGAATGGAGTGATACGAGTACATCGACCCACTTAAAATCCACCTTTGCTGGACCCCTTGCTACTAAACTTTGTGCATTTTAATCGTGTCTTACGTTTTTCATTCTTTTGTTGCATGCATTTAAATCTACTTGTATAACGGTTGACCTACTTTCCGAACACTCCATTCCTGAAAAATAATGGAGTGTTCGAACAAAAGAATGACGTCATAGGTGGATTTTAATGGCCAATACTGTTTGGAGTAAGGAGTGTAAAAGGTTTGTTTGGACACTATTTCTTAAAACTGACATGAATTAATAAATACGTACACCTTTCTCATCTTATCCGCCATATTTCTCTCAGGTAGCCTAATTTACTCTACCCGTATATACCCCAAATGTGATTGTCACACCTGAGTGATTTTTCTAGGTGGATTTGACCAGTGCACATCTCCGATAGTAATATTTAGGGAATGAGAAACAAATAAAATCACATTTTAAAACATTATGCTTTGCTCAAAATTACAAAATATTTATTGTATACCAATGCAACATTCTGAAAGTTTAGATAATTTAGATAAAAATGCAAAAAAAAGCTGTTCTTGCATCCTTGCAAGTGCATGCAAGTATTTGCAGTTTCTTATGAAATAAATGCGGAGAAATCATTTGCCAATTACATACTGATAGAATGGAATAAGCAAAGAGCATAAAATATATCATTTATATCAATTCTTGCAAAATACAGGTGAATGTCATATGCATAATATGTAATGCACAAGGCATATTCGCCAAAAAAAACCCAAAACAACAACAAAAATCAAACCCCGTATAAAATACGGACGTCTATTCAACAGGTATCGGAGATGTGCACTTACCGAAAATATTCGATTCTCTTTATTCTGATAAATCCACGAAACAAAATGATAAACTCAATTTGTATCTCGTTAGAACTTTACAACAAGATGTCACTCCATTATACAGACTGCGACACACTTCACCCGTGCCAAATAGGGTGTCTTCAATCAGGGGAGATGTCAGAGTCGAGGATTTTTCCTGTATTGAATGCTTGTCTGGTCGAGGTTTTGCAGTTTATGGAAATCGGGAATTTGATCATATACACTGAGCATGGATATATTGCATGCACAATTAAAAATTTATCGATGATCATATACAAACTTGGATATAAAAATAAGAGAATAATGATCGAAAATATACATCTGTGTGAAAATGCGGGTATTACATTTGCATTCCATAATAAACAGTTAATTACACAAAGACACATATGAAAGGAAATGTATAAACGAAAATATAGTTTTATTGTCTCTTTGGGAACCACATAATTATTTACGGTCTCTGTATGTCCATATTCATTGATTGAACAGGTGAGTGAGTTAGAGAGAGAGAGAGAGAGAGAGAGTCCTACTTCAATGTACAATGTATCATTTCACAGAAGGAAAGAAAATTTATCACTGATATAAATGTTGTAAGCTTACAAGCATTAAAAATTTCCAGCTATTAAAAAATTTGTGATTGACAATATATTGGAAACTTACAGGAGTTGATGCTTATAATTGAATTCATTACAAATTTTAAAAAAAATAGTTTGAACTGTGCATGTAGAAAGTACTGACTTTGTATGTTAGAATGACGGAAAAAAGTAAATTGTCAAAAAAGTTGGGAGAGCAGACCAGCCTCCCTGCTCACCCCTACCCTCTGTATACGTGCCTGAAACAACATATCAATTCGTGTTGAAATAAAATTGCATATCTGCATTTCATTAAATTCCAAAGGAGCTTGAATTTATGTGTTCCCCTATTAATTATCTTTTATGCAAGATTCGTTCCCGAATTTAGAATCATGCTTTCAGTCAGAGCAGAAATGAATTCATTTTGAAGTACATCTAGTTTGAATGCAAATATGGGGTTCCTTCTTTGAATTTCATCAGACTCATTAGAACCCCCTCCCCCAAACTATGCAGCTTTGTTCTTAATGATATCTAAATCGGTATATGAATCCGGATATAAATTATATAATGTTTTTTCTGATCATAATATATCATAGATATTGATACTAATAATGAAAAATGAAAATATTTATACTCTTGCCTTTTGCATATCCTACTAATGCATTACAGTATACTGACATTGTATCATATCAAATAAAACCTCAGCACGAATTTTACTGATTCATGAATACTAACATCTTATCAATACATTTGAATTTGAAATTTCGATGTACAGTGGTATGTCTATTTTCAGTATATATCCATTGCGCCAGATCTGCGAAATGAAAATATTTATGAATAAATTATACTCAAGCCTGAGAGTAATCATTATGACTTGTTACAGAAACGTTAAAACACACATATGCTATAGTCCTGCAATGCATGCATGCGGTTTGTCTGAATACATGTATTTATGTATTCGTGAATGAAGTTCCTACGCTTGAAAATATTTTGGTCTTTATGCATTTTGTTTTGTGATTTTGGTTTACCATTCCTTACACTGTGTAAATGAAGGAAAACTTGGTAAAGGGTGCAATTCTACCCCATACAATTAGTATACATGCATGTGTTGCAAAGCAAAATGTACATGTAATAACCAGACATGTATCGTCATTTTTCATGGGGGGAAATTGAAAATTGGATTCTTCAAAATTCCTTGCCATTCAAAATAATAATTAAAAAAATTTACGAAAACAGCAATAAAACAAAAAACCCAAACAAACCGAGATGTTTTGTCCAATGTTCAAAGTTCTAATGTGGGGGTGAAGGGTTAAAGAGTCTTTTACGTTGACTGCCTCAATAATTTCCCCCTACACTTAATTTTCTTCAATCGTTGGGGGTGGGATGGAGTGGTTAGAATCCTCTACTATGAGCGCCTCATAATATCTTCATTTTCTTAATTGGTGGTGGTGTGTGAACTTTCAAGTTGGGGGTGGGGGTGGGGTTGTCACCCAATATATGTGAGCCGCCACGACAAAACCAGGCTTGTTGAGTTTTACGTCATAATTGAGAAAACGGCGTTAAAAGAATCCTCTCTCTCTCTCTCATCCCATACACTCGTACAGTGTTGTATATGCAAATTATATATGCATAAACAATTTATGTACCTAAATGATTTCCTGATTTATAAATCTGCAATACTCTGACCAGGAAATCATACGGTATAAGGATTCATACACAATACAGGGTAAATATTATACTCTGATACTTCCCCTGATTGAAGATAGCTGATCGGCACGGGCTAAGTGTGTCGCAGTCTGTACAATGGATAATGGTATCTACTGTTGGAACACAAATGGAGCTTATCGTTTTGTTTCTTGGATTATGCCAATAAAGGGAGTTTTACTACTACTTAGAGTATTTTCGACAAGTGTACACGTACATCTGCGGTCCTTTACAGATATTACGAGTAGACCCAGGTAAATAGTCATCCGCATTCGATGCTTTTTCATGGCGAGCATACATGGCCATGTCATGTTTATAAGTACAGTAGCAATTATGTATTTGCATTTTGCTTGAAGTAAGTGTGAACGGTGTAGATTTAAAACCCTTTGCTTATTTCATTTTATCAATAGATAATAGATGAAATATTTCACCGCGTTTTTGTATAGTTTTGACATATTTACTGCAAATGTACGCATATTCACGTAAAGAAAAGACATTCTATATTTATTTATCCAAAGTTTTTAGAATGATTTTCTACTGTACGATATGTTTATTGTAATTTTGAGCACTGCGTAGTGTTCCAAAACTTGATTTCATTTCTTTTTGATGTCCTATAAATTAGTATCGGAGATGTATATGTACGTGTTACCTGTCGAAGCTACCCGCACAGGTAAATCGAAGATACTGATGTGAAATGAAGCGTAGCAAAACTCGTCCCCTTATATACCATGCGAACCCTGATACATATAACAATATAATATCAACTAATATGGCGGATTAGTAGAGAAATATGGCGGACATATAGAATTATACTATATTTATTAATTCATGTCAGCTTTAAGGGGAGCACTTTAGTTTTGACAAAATTTACCCTTCTGACATGCCACGACTCAGCGAAAACCAACATAATCGTGCTGTTGGGATGCTGCAAGCTGGAATGGCACAAAATATCGTAGCAAGACACTTTGGAGTTCATCGGAACACCATCCAGTCATTATGGAGATATTTCCAACAATCTGATCGACCACGTTCTAGGCGTCCTCGTGTAACGTCGCGTCGACAGGACAACCACATTAGACTTGTGCACCTGATAAATCGTTTTCAGAGAACAAGTTTGACTGCTCGTAGCATTCCTGGACTTCGACCAATCAGTCCAAGAACTGTGCGTAATCGTCTGCGCGAGCACAATACTGCTTCAACGCCATCGTATCGATAGACTAGCGTGGTGCAGACGACATCTGCGATTCAGAATACAGGACTGGGTCAATATTCTGTTCACTGATGAATCCAGATTTCATTTGCATAGCAGTGATGGCCGTTGTAGAGTGTATCGTCGCGTTGGGGAGCGGTACCATGACGCTTGTGTTGTGCAACGTCGACAATTAGGTGGAGGTAGCGTTATGGTGTGGGGTGAAATAACAGCACGTGGAAGGACCCCTCTACAAATTGTCAATGGAAATCTCACCGGCGTACGCTATCGAGACGAAATTATTCAGCGCCATGTGATACCCTTCTAATACAGAGACAGCAAAATCACATCTCTCTGCAGCAAGACAACGCAAGGCCACATGTTACACATGTAGTCAGGGACTTTTTTGTTCAACAGAATGTCGATGTCTTGCCTTGAACAGCTTTTCACCCCGATTTATCGCCGATCGAGCACGTCTGGGATGAAATGGAACGATGTCAACGCTGTTTAACAAATCAGCCAGTGATATTGGCTGATTTAGGCCAAGCTTTAACCAACATCTCGAACAACATCCCTCAAGCATTTCTGAACACTTTAGTGGCATCAATGAGGCGTCGTTGTCAAGCATGCGTGAATGCAAATGGTGGTCGCACGCGTTATTAACTTTGTTAATTCAAGTTCGCATACCAGTGTCTTCGAGTGTGCTGAAATTGACGTTATTCGACGTTAACATTAATGGATTATGAAATGTTGAATACATTTGTTAACAGTATTACAAAAAATAAAAAAATTTCATTGTTATTTTTTTATAATTTTTTTTCATAGATTAAATAATGCACAGTTTCTTTTTTCCACTAGTATACATGTACATGTTATTTTGTAATAGAGCACACGATGAACTCAAACGTTTACTGGAAGCTGTTTGTGATTCAGAGGACCCTTTAACTACAAAAGCAGCCGTGAATAAAGTACAACAATTAAAAAGGTCAGCTTAGTACAGGGTACCTGTAATATACGAAATCTGCCGAAACGAAACAAAACCTACCGAAAAGAAATAGAATGTAGAACCGAATTGTGTAATCATGATAATAAAAAGTGGTAATTCAGGTCCCTGTGAAAGTTGCCACATATAAATGAAATTCTCGTCCCTGTTGTGGTCTTTCGGGTTGACCGATACATTTTTAAGTGGTCCATCGAGTTAGCATCAATTATTGTTTGAAAAAGCTGGTGTCTGAGAAAGTTGAAAGCAGGAAGACGTTTACCCTCTTATTTTATCTCTAACTGCTGGGGTGCAAGTACTTTCAATAATGGAAAAATCAAATAGTATATCATATTATATGAACGCAATTCGGTAAGTTATATATACATGTATTAAAAATTATTATTAATATGCAGTAACTCTAAAGATAACTATATATCTGGATTGTTGCTAAAACGGGAAGTTGAAAACGGAACGGAAAATATTTTATGCAATAATATCAGGAGGAGGTCAGCATTTTGTAGGATCAAAAGGCTTCTGAACAAGGGAAGCAGAAATTACAAAGATAACAGGAAGATATACTCAGAATCCAGCGTTTGATATACACATACACAATATCCACATGTATACATAGATTTGTCTTTAGAGCAAAAAATACTTAACATGTATTTATGCCCAAAGGCGGTTCCAACGCCGGCGACACTATCCCTTGTTTAGTGTGTTTCCCCAGACGTCCGATCTGTGAGATTGTAACCCTCCGTTCTGAAATTTCTGAATCCGAAACTAATTACACATGGTATTTATAATTCAATCAACTTCGGATATGTACTTTGCGCCTGAGATACCATTTTTAATTATTATAATTAAAAGAGCTCGGTTATACAATCTGTTTCGTTTCGTTTCGTTAGGGTTCGTTTCGTTTCGGTAGATTTCCTTTCGTTTCGATTTCGTACTTTACAGGTACCTGCTTAGTACATGGATCTATAATAAATGTTTTATACATTTAGTCTAAATGATTTCAAAATTTAGCTTCTTTAGAAAACATGTAAATGTTAGAACTGTCATAATGATGTATTTAAGATCCGTGCGCGAACAAAATGAAACCATCCAGCAACAGAAAGCGGCATGTGAACAACTGGAAAAGAACGTCTCGGAAATGGAAAAGAAATACAACAGTCTGAAGAGAGACAGAGAGGACATGGCTCAGCGATTGGATAATGAAATTAAAAAATTACAGAGAGAGAGAGACGATCTACTGAAAAGGTATCAGTATAATTTTATCAACCATGACTTCATCAAAATGTGTTCCTAGTATGTCTTCTCCGTCTCGCTTAAATATTTAACGATTTCAGCTTCATTAAGATGCAGCTACATGTACAACCTTAATATGATTACATACTAAATTACATGTAATGTGTGAGAAAGTTCCCAAAAACACAGTGCATCGAGCAGATTGTCTAATGCACCGAGTGTGCTTAATAATGTTATACTTACAAACAAAGATACATTGCTGGATCTAGTAAGTGCTCTACCAAGCCCCTATCTTTGCTCCTCACGAAAATGTTAACAGCTGTGAAGGAGAAACTTCAAACTTACTGTGCGACTACATATGCCAGAAGTGGTGTTAATCAAATGTGGATTCTAAAAACTTTTAGTAAACTTGAAATCACAGAATTTTTCACAAATCAATAGCATTAAAACCTATGACTTTTCAACACTTTACACGACCATTCCTCACGATAAATTAAAGACTAGACTTTTTGACATCATAGACAGTTGCTTCTTCAAGAAAAACGGAAAACGGAAATATTCATATCTAGTGATCAGTCATTCAAAAACTTACTTTGTTAAACACCACTCTGATTCCACGCACAGGTACTCTGAAGTTGAAATAAAAAATATGCTAGAGTTCCTCATTGACAATATCTTCGTGGTCTTTGGTGATCAGGTCTTCCAACAGTCTGTTGGAATTCCCATGGGCACGAATTGTGCTCCTTTGTTAGCTGACCTGTTTTTATATTCATATGAAGCAGAATTTATTCAAAAATTTCTACGTGAGAAGAAAAAATCTCTCGCTGTGACCTTCAATTCGACTTTTAGATATATCGATGACGTTTTGTCTATTAACAATGATAGCTTTCATTCCTATGTCGATTTGATATATCCCTGTGAGCTCGAAATAAAGGACACCACAGAGTCGTCCACTTTTGCTTCATACTTAGATATTTTATTGAAAGTATACATTAACGGCAAACTGACAACTCAACTGTATGACAAACGGGATGATTTCAGCTTCTCCATCGTCAACTTCCCACATTTATGTAGCAATATTCCATTATCACCTGCATATGGTGTTTATATATCTCAACTGATTCGATATGCAAGAGCTTGTTCTGGGTATAGTCAGTTTTTAAATCGAGGTAAGCTACTGACAAACAAGTTGATGGTACAGGGATTTCAACAGTCTCGATTGAAGTCAGCATTTCGCAAATTCTATGGTCGTTATAACGATCTAGTTCGTCAATACAACCTCGCATTGGGTCAAATGCTGTCTGACGTGTTTCATTCCGATTGTTAAGCCGTTCTTGGCACACTGATTTGACTGCGGATAACTCCGTTTACCTGATCAGGATATGGGGCTCACGGCGGGTGTGACCGGTCAACAGGGGATGCTTACTCCTCCTAGGCACCTGATCCCACCTCTGGTGTGTCCAGGGGTCCGTGTTTGCCCAACTATCTATTTTGTATTGCTTGTAGGAGTTATGAGATTGATCACTGTTCGTTATCTTCACCTTGCATACTCGAGTTATGACAAAAGTTGGAGCCGGGATACAGAAATATACACGCATATTAAACCACAGAGTACCGGTAGAAAATGACAGCATTGTATACAGGAGTGTGACATAAGTATGAACCTTGTTATCGGTTGTGAAGAATTATAAATATTGATATTGCTATAGATTTATTAACTGCCATACAAATGGACATATTATACTACAATGTGTAGTAAATTACTATTACCCCATACAGCAGTCAAATTCATTTGTGTTACATTCAACTTTGATATGTGATCTTGAGTTTATGAGTCAAACATCTCTGACCTTTGATTACCAAGTATACAGTCTCTATTTTTATGCCCCCGAGATCGAAGATTGGGGGGCATATTGTTTTTGTCCTGTCTGTCATTCTGTAATTCTGTCATTCTATAATTCTGTCTGAAACTTTAACCTTGCTAATAACTTTTGAACAGTAAGTGATAGAGCTTTGATATTTCACATGAGTATTCCTTGTGACAAGACCTTTCCGTGGGTACCAACATTTTTGACCCTGTGACCTTGACCTTGGAGTTTGACCTACTTTTTGAAAACTTTAACCTTGCTAATAACTTTTGAACAATAAGTGATAGAGCTTTGATATTTTACATGAGTATTCCTTGTGACAAGACCTTTCCGTGGGTACCAACATTTTTGACCCTGTGACCTTTACCTTGGAATTTGACCTACTTTTTGAAAACTTTAACCTTGCTAATAACTTTTGAACAGTAAGAAATAGAGTTTTGATGTTTCACATGAGTATTCCTTGTTACAAGACCTTTCCGTTGGTATTGAACCTTTTGATCTTGACATTTGACTTACTTTTATTTATTTTTTACATTGGTCATAACTTCTAAATGGTAAATATTAGAGCTTTCATATTCTACATGAGCATTTCTTTTGACAAGATCTTTCTACTGGTACCAAGATATTTGTCCTTGTGACCTTGGCGATCTTCGGAATTGGCCATTATCGGGGGCATTTGTGTTTCACAAACACATCTTGTTTATAGCTAAAACGTTAAGATTCAGTTTTAGAAAGGTAAAGAGGCAGACTGATCAAAAGCAATATAACCCCAATCAATTACATAATACATGTACAGTATGTATATATTTCAAAGGTTCAGTGAAGTAGCAGGAGCAAAGTTGACCCATGATAACCCAAATATAACTGACCTGAGTGACCCAAACCGTCCAATTAAAATCGGGGAACAGTACAGTGAGCTATATGACAATGCATGGACAGACGCCTTCGAAAAGTTGACAGGGGAAAGCAAGAAATCAGACAGAGAATCCACACAGATCCTGCTCGACATTCTAGAGGTAATGGGGATTCTCTGATTTATTCATCAGTTGTTCTGGCTGTTTGTGTACATGGTTTTCATTAAATGGTTTTATTTCTAATAATGCAAAATATGCATAATGCCACGCCGAAAAAATCGCTGGGTTTTCTTTTCAGTACTCTTTGGAAGTGAAAACAGTGTCAAAGAGCTACTGTAAGAAGACAGTAATGTTGAACATTTTTAGAGATGCTGGATACATTAAATCCCATTCTATACAGGTCCATAAATTCTCAAAATTATTTTTTCTAGAACTAAGTTCCGTAATCTAAAAATCGATATTAATTTAAAGATTATCAGCATACAAAGTGGTTCACCAAATGAATGCTCAAAATCAATATAATATACATTGTATATGAGAAATATCCAACATGACTTAATATAAGTCTCGATTAACTTATTCTATTAAACTGGTGTTTCCAGTTTTATTGGTCCTATCCTCAATTTTGTAATTTTTATGCGATTCATGAAATCGATCACTGCTCCTTATGTTCACTATTTCATTTCTGATATATAAAATCTTTTCCTTTTCATTTCCAAAGCAAGCTAATGGAGAAAAGGATCATATCACCATGTTTTATTTCTTAATGCAAAGTGTGAGGATATTTCATTTTTTAAAGATCTCTACAAGGGGAGTTAACTAATATTGAATTAACTATATACATGTACATGTATATAGAAACAGACTTCTTTAACTGCCTAAGCCATTCTTACCCTGCTAACTTGATATATTATTACAAAGTAGTAGTATTCGTTGCTACAGATATTGTACTTTCTTCATGGAAATGATTGCTTTTGTGGATTGGGTACCTTTGTATTAAGCATTAACATATGCATGTAGACTACAACAGACCAAGTTACGAGTGAGTCTTTTTGTCCATTACATTCAGGATTCATATACAACTTGCAAAGAAATAGCTGGTACAAGATACAGAAACATCCTGGTCGAATTAACTCTACTGAAATTAGCTATACCTAAAGACGAGCCTTCAGCTGTAAGTATGTCATTAGACCTCAAGTACGACAAACTTCATTTGAAATTTTGAGCTTCGCATAAAAACCTCATGTTCTCAAAATGCAAAATGTTATTTTTGTGGCAAATTGTCAACGTAATTATTATAAAATATGAATAGGTATATTTTCCTTAAATATTTTGTAAATTACAGTATAATACTTTTACGACACGATACCGATTCTCATGTGATTTCTAAATATGTTAAAAGTGTTTTAAAAAAGTAACTTTGCAATGTTACCTGTTGCCTACCTATCCGCTTCGTGCCCCTGTGGTACACAAGACATCCACCGAACGTCCCCAACCATCTCTGTCCACAGCCACAACCCTCGCCTCAGCCCAAGAAATGCATCCGTTTTCTGTCCTCGTTTGAACTATGTTTAAATTTGTATTGATAAAATGACTACAGATTATGATTTGAAGAATGCTACCCGAACATTTTCCGTTACATTCTGTAGTAAACTGGAATATTTGTCAACTTTTTCACGCTCCCAATAAAAATATGTAACCTTACATTGACCTTGCAATTGTTTTAACTGAACTCGTCAAAATTCACTTGATCATACATCAAAGAGTGAGAGAAATATTTATGAAAGAACTCCGACGCATCGCATGAAGATCATTTTTACTACGAAATTTTATTTTTAAATCAAAACATTTAATATTGAAGAGGAATACCCAAAGAGATAAAAAGACGAAACAGAATGAGAGCAAAGACAAGGTCACACTAGAGGAAATGACAGCGATGCAGAAATTCTTCGACAACCCCACTCAATCAGTTGATAGAAAAATTCTGGAATCGGTTTGCAAAACATTTCATGCAGCTAACTTTTTTTTGCATTCCAACAAATTATGAAAGCAATTTCAATCTCAATGCTATAAAGTTTCTTTTTTATGCATTATATTAATTGGTAACAATAAGTAAAGAATTGTCTTACCTTTTTGCTCATTATTATCCATGGATCCCCCATTTTCATTCACGTTTTCTTTATGGATTTAAAACATCAGGTTCTTGGGAAAGTTGGGCTGAGGGAAACTGACATAAAATATGTCAAAAACATGCTGAAAATGACTTTGGAGGGAACTAGTCATCTCGTTGAACAGGTATGGTTAAATGTCTGTGTAGTGTCATGTTATAATTTCCCCCTAATTTACTGGATGTAGATACAAAAATTATCACACATTCACCAAGTAAATTCAAAAGTCAAAACATAAGAGTAACATAGAACATTTTGAATAGATACTGTTGAATTACAGACAGTTACACATTTTTATTTCCATTAATTTTTCGTTGTTACAATGTAGTATGTTTGGAAACGGCAGTCCGAAAAAGAAAAAGGAACGAGTGACCTGCTCAAGTTTGCAAAACCATACCTGAAGAAATGTGCCCGTGTTTGTTGGTTGATGGTTGCCCAAGATCCACCAGTTTGCTTAAAACCATCAGAGAAAAATGACAAGAAATTCGACAAAGAGATCTATCGCGAGTTCACCAGTAGCGGAAAGAAGATAGATTATGTGGTGTGGCCAGCTCTACTTCTACACGAAGGCGGTCCTCTTCTCAATAAGGGAGTGGCTCAGCCTAAAGCATAATATTGCAAAGTGTTAAAAGTCCCGTTTGATATTCAATGTGTAAACTTAAGGTATCCAAAGTATAATGAACAGAACTTCATTTCTAATAAATGAATATGATTTTGGTACCGGTAATCATGGTATCATTTTGAAAGGTTTATCAAATATGAATAACCTACCATAGGAATTCACAAAATTTTTATTTCTTCTTAATTTATTTCATCTTGAATTTTACATTGAAGTCTATGGGAAGAACAATATTTAATCAAACAATTTTAAAAGAATTTGTATTTTTATAAAAAAAAAAAAAAAAAAAAAAAAAATCTCTTAGTAAAGGTTACTTACACTTTCTCTTTATAAAAATATGAAATAAAATTAATCATTTACCACAATCAATTTTAGAAAATTAATTTTTTTCTAATTTTATCAAAAGCGGGCAACTCTTCCAAAACTTTTCAAGTGCAAAAAGGTCGTCTTCTAATCATTTACAAGTTGTGTGAATTTGAATTATTTCACTTTCATCATTATTTAACAATATACATCTTAATTTGAATTCGTTCAAATTTGTTCAATCTCATTTGATTATGCAAGGTGAAGATAACGAACAGTGATCAATCTCATAACTCCTACAAGCAATACAAAATAGATAGTTGGGCAAACACGGACCCCTGGACACACCAGAGGTGGGATCAGGTGCCTAGGAGGAGTAAGCATCCCCTGTTGACCGGTCACACCCGCCGTGAGCCCCATATCCTGATCAGGTAAACGGAGTTATCCGCAGTCAAAATCAGTGTGCCAAGAACGGCTTAACAATCGGTATGAAACATGTCAGACAGCATTTGACCCAATACGAGGTTGTATTGAATACCTTAAGTTCTTTGTCTTTCAACTTTACATAAAAAAAGAAGATCCCTAACTTTCTGAAAACATGGTATAATATCGGTGAGAATTGGATATCATTTCTATAGAAAACATGGTATAATATCGGTGAGAATTGGATATCATTTCTATAGAAAACATGGTATAATATCGGTGAGAATTGGATATCATTTCTATAGAAAACATGGTATAATATCGGTGAGAATTGGATATCATTTCTATAGAAAATGCGACATTGGCATTTAAAAAAAAATTGTACATGAACATAGTATCAAAACAAGAATTCATGTTTGTGGATTTCAAATCTAAATGTTAATCTCATAGGATTTTTCATCATATCATTATGGACTTGCAAAGTGTAAAGATTACTTTGAATTTAACACCAGATGTTGTGAATTGTGATTGGTGTTAAGCATAAAAGTTTCTGCTCTTATCAATACTAATGATTATATGATTTAAAACGAAAAATACAACGCCCACATAGCTCGCCCAGTTGACTGGGATGACTTAGCAATAATCAGTCCACTCAAGCGCGGGTATTGTTGATGTCAATTATACCTGCAAATGCGCATGTTTGAGGACAAAATAGCATAATCAAGAAAGTAATTGAAATTTTCGTAATTGTAGTCAGTCAAATGTTTTCCTGCATTTCAAACTTGAGTACATTTAATTAGTGTTGATGACAATACACAGCCTTGGTGCACTCCTGTTTTTACTTCAAATTCCATCTTACTGTCTGAAGTTGCTGTATAAACTCTTTATGATATCAATTAGGTGTTGAGGGAAGCCTTACGATCGAGCCATTTTCCAGACACATCTCTGTGATTGCTGTCAAGGCTTTTTCAAAATAAATAAAATTTATATGCAACTGTCTTTGCAGTTGTCAGAGCCGCAATTGTTATATAGAAGTATTAGATATATTCATACCTGGTTGATAATTGACCTGAAGCGGACTGGTCAAACAAGGTCTTTAACATCCATATATGATGACATGTTAATTTGCAATCTGCAATTGGTGGTGTCAAGTTAAGCGTTTATTATTGTCAAAAGAATTTGTTGATGTATGGTTTAACCACTATGTTGATAATGAAATTTCATTTTTAGAATGTCTTAAACAGTGTTCAACTTCATGCAATCACGTGATGAATGTTTGGATAATTCATCTAAATGCATTCTGTATAAACACCTTATTGATAATGTTAGCATTCAGTTATCTATTCTGCAAAATTATATTAATCTTTTCGCAAAATTTAGATTGTACGCTCACCAGCTTAGAATAGAACAAGGAAGATATAATTGCACAGCAAGACGAAATTGATTACATGAATTTTTGTAATTTGAACGAAATAGAAGACGAATATCATATTATTTTGATATGTCCATTGTATAAAAACATCAGATCTGAAAATGTGCTATTGGTTTCATGTTTCTATGTTAAACTGGTACAACTGATGTCAATTCAAAATAGAAAACAACTCTGTAATCTGGGTGATTTTTTTTAAAAAGTGCCTTACCCTTGCGATCTAGACAAACTATCAAATATGTCATGTAGACTCATGAAATAACAACGCAGTATGACCCCTTACCAAGGTCACTTGGCCAAAATTAAGGGTAAACAAGTTCAATACATCTCTGTTGGACATAAATTTAATATTACTTGCTTACTGTCCATTACGTCTTTGGCGTGTAGTGCACCAACGAAGATTCTCCATCACTGTCGGTCTTTCACTGTCATTTAGACGATAGTCCAACTTTCCTTTAGGTGTTTCATTCCTCCGCCAGGTGACCTTTGGCCTTCCTCTCTTTCGTTTTCTCTCTGGTGTCCAGAAGAGGACAGTCTTGGCGATGCTGTCCGGCTCCCTTTCGAGGATATGCCAAATCCATCTCCAGTGTCGATTGTGGCCATGTCCTCTTGCTGGTATTTGTTGAGAAGGGCCTTATTGGAGATGGTATTTGGCCAAAATATCTTAAGGATCCTTCTCGGGGATTTAGTGTGGGATGTGAACAGTTTGTTTGGGTCATTCTCTGTCATTCGCCAGCACTCTGAGTCGTATAAAATGATTGGTAAGGTGTAGCTGGTGTGCATTTTCAGTTTTGTGTGGATGTTATATTGGCTGGACCTCCATATAGCTTGCAAGATCTTGTCTTAGATAATCTCTGTTTAATGTCAATTTCTACCCCATCATCTGTTGTTGTGGTACTCACCAGATATGTAAAAGTGTTGGTACATGGGAGGATCTGGTGGTTTATCATGACTGATGGTGGGTTGTCTATATTCAAAGTCATGCCCTCCGTTTTCTTGGTATTGATCTTAAAACCAATGGGTACTGATATCGATGGAGTATGTTAGTTTTGTTGTGAATATGCTGGTAGGAATGTGAAAGCAAGGCAATATCATCCACAAAGTCCTTGTCTTCAAGAGTTGAGAAAGTGTCCCATCTAATGCCTCTTGGAATGTCGGATATTATGTTTCTCATAATCCAGTCTATGGCTAGAATTAAAAGTGTTCATGACATTACAGACTTAGCGTACTCCTTTTTTTTTTTTTTACTTCAAATTCGATCTTACTCTCCAACTCTGCATCTGAAGTTTCTGTAAAAGCTCTTATCATGTCAATTAGATGTTGAGGGATGTTATACGATCGAGCTATTTTCCAGAGACATGTCTGTGAATACTGTCAAAGGCTTCTTCAAAGTTAAAGTTATGTCACGTCAGTTGTTAAAGTCTTTCAAGTTGCCTTTCTTGGGTATTTTAACAATGACTCCATGGTTACATTCATCTGATATGGCGATATTTCCCAGATGTCGTAAAGGACTGGTTGCAAGGAGGCAGATACAAGGTGCTTCAGAAAGTTCTGTATTTTAATTGTCGCTTCCAGGAGTTTAAGTTTGATATCTGCTGTTACTAGGTGATGGTCACTGTGATATCTGCCGTTACTATGTGATGGTAACTGTGATATCTGCTGTTACTAGATGATGATCACTATGATATCTGCTGTTACTAGGTAATGGTCACTGTGATATCTGCTGTTACTAGGTGATGATCACTATGATATCTGCTGTTAGTTGGTCATTATGATATCTGCTGTTAGTTGATGATCATTATGATATCTGCTGTTCCTAGATGATGGTCACTGTGATATCTGCTGTTACTAGATGATGATCACTATGATGTCTGCTGTTACTAGGTGATGGCCACTGTGATATCTGCCGTTACTATGTGATGGTCACTGTGATATCTGCTGTTACTAGATGATGGTCACTGTGATATCTGCCGTTACTATGTGATGGTCACTGTTATATCTGCTGTTACTAGATGATGGTCACTGTGATATCTGCTGTTACTAGGTGATGGTCACTGTTATATCTGCTGTTACTAGGTGATGGTCACTGTGATATCTGCTGTTACTAGGTAATGGTCATTGTGATATCTGCTGTTACTAGGCGATGATCACTATGATATCTGCTGTTAGTTGATGGTCACTGTGATATCTGCTGTTACTAGGTGATGGTCACTGTGATATATGCTGTTACTAGGTAATGGTCATTGTGATATCTGCTGTTACTAGGCGATGATCACTATGATATCTGCTGTTAGTTGATGGTCACTGTGATATCTGCTGTTACTAGGTGATGGTCACTGTGATATATGCTGTTACTAGATGATGGTCACTGTGATATCTGCCGTTACTATGTGATGGTCACTGTTATATCTGCTGTTACTAGATGATGGTCACTGTGATATCTGCTGTTACTAGGTGATGGTCACTGTTATATCTGCTGTTACTAGGTGATGGTCACTGTGATATCTACTGTTACTAGGTAATGGTCATTGTGATATCTGCTGTTACTAGGCGATGATCACTATGATATCTGCTGTTAGTTGATGGTCACTGTGATATCTGCTGTTACTAGGTGATGGTCACTGTGATATCTGCTGTTACTAGGTGATGGTCACTATGATATCTGCTGTTACTAGGTGATGTTCACTGTTATATCTGCTGTTACTAGGTGATGGTCACTGTGATATCTGCTGTTACTAGGTAATGGTCATTGTGATATCTGCTGTTACTAGGTGATGATCACTATGATATCTGCTGTTACTAGGTGATGGTCACTATGATATCTGCTGTTACTAGGTGATGGTCACTGTGATATCTGCTGTTAGTTGATGGTCACTATGATATCTGCTGTTAGGTGATGGTCACTATGATATCTGCTGTTACTAGGTGATGGTCACTATGATATCTGCTGTTAGTTGATGGTCACTATCAACATCAGCACCTCTCTTCACTCTGACGTCGAGTCCCTCATGTTGATATGAACAGTTTGGTTAATGTTTCTCCTATTTGAGTTATACCAGGTCAGCTTCTGTTTCCATGAAGAAATAATGTTCCTTCAATTATACTTAATTGTTGGTCGTGCAGAAATCGGCAAGTCTTTCGCCATTTTTGTTACTCCGCGTTCTCCCATCGCTCTGCGTGTAATAGGTTTTCCCTCCAACTTTGGCGTTCATATCACCCATAATGATCTTAATATCATGGGTGCAGGTGTTCTGTACAATTCCTGCTGCAGTTGTTCATGAAATACATTTTCTATTTCCTCATCCGCGTCATTCGTGAGAGTATTGCTATATTTACTTGTCTTTCTCTAAAACGTGATGTTATCGATATGTTACTCACTGGTTTATCAGGAACTTCTCCTTTCTTAAGTATGATAGCTACACTTTCATCTTAACGTCTATCTTCCTCGAATACAAAACTGATTCACCAGATGCTGATCTTATTATTACAAAGTCAGTCCATCTACTCTCACTAATTATACCGAACACGTGTGGATTGTTTTCTCATTTCAGTTGTTACTTGAGCTATTTTACCAATAGCATATATATATGAGATTGGTCGCTGTTTGTCATCTTCATCTTTTCAATGTGCGCACATTATAAAATCACATTCTAATCTTGGTCTTCATTGTGTCGAGGACCTTGCTGTTCGTGTTCGTGCTGGTAGCCTCTATCAACAATCATACTGGCTTCCGTGATTGCCCTAGAAAGTATCTCATCATAGTTATAGAGTAATTCCCCGTTGCTGTTTCCGTAACAATGGGTTTTTAAAAAAAAGAGTTATGGTTGTTAGCCTTAAGCTCAACCTCCCTAAACCTGAAAGGCCAGTGGTTTTTGTTTGGGTATCCTTCTCTTAACCACAAGGTTCCGGATATTTTTAAGGTAGTAGAGGTTTGCTTTTCGCCACTGCCACTTAGCTACTAACGCATTTCCAGGATCACCACGGAGGGGGTGGGGGTGAGGCATGTGCCTTGCTGGCAGAACCTATTTGAGACGGTGGGTATTAACCCAGGGATTTGATAATGACATGCTGACATAAGTGTCACCCCTCGATACCCCTACTAGCATTGGATCCCCATAACTTTATATAGTGGGGGGATATTGAAAATTCAAACTGAGCACGATGGTTGATTATGACCAGTGAGTCATACCCTCTAATTAATATCAATTAACCAGTCAAATCTAAGGTGTCAATGTTAGAAACGTGCAATTGCTGAAGTGTACACCTGTAAGTTTGCTTATGACTGGACAGTTTGTAAAAGTTATCATTCCACAATTTTGTAATGGAGAAACATAAGAAGAATTGGATGTATTTTTTTATCGTGCAGTACAAAAGCTGAAAAGATCCACTCTTCGTTAATTTCAACAGATGAGGTCCCTATCATATGAAGCAAGCTAAAACTTTATCTATTGAAGATCATATCTTATTTGTGATGGTTAAACTGATACCAAATTTATCATACTCGATAAATACGTCTAAAGTTTGCACAAATAACAAACATCTTTTCCAATATCAAAAGTTACTACGTTGACCATAACAGCCCATAGGTTTCCTTTTTGTTGTTGTTTGTTTCCGTGGTCTGTTTATGTAAGAATACATAACACAGGACAATGCCCATTTCAAGATTTCCACAACTTGACAGAGATCGAGAGAGAGTACTTAACGTTTGTTCTGTTCCTTTCAGTGAATCCAGGACTCCTTGGGGCAAAGTAGTAACATGCAATAAACAAGGGAAATACATGCCTCAAGACCATAAACTGAAGATAGACTTCAGTCAAAATTCTGAGTACTTACACCTTAATTAAAGATTTATCTAGCACAGATATTAACCAGGGTGCCGGAAACGGTACATTGTACGCCCGTGAAAAGCTAATGTGGGAGTGTTTTTCTTAAGTCATGAGATGTAGAACAACTTTGCTTACGGTGGCATCAGCCATCATCAGGCTGCGACATTAAATATTTTGCATCGTAAGAATAAAAGGTACTAGCTTAAAAACTGTGGCAGGAGGTAGATAAACAAACCAAGAGTTCCGTGTCTAAAACATGTCCCCAAATTTGACCAATTTCAACAACCCATAAATATTTTTAACATTAAAAAGAAAACATCCTTGAAATATATGCGCATCTTCCAAGTTATTACAAACACCCTAGCTTCTAAACTGTGAGAAGTGTTAAAAGGACAAACCATCAATCTTTAGAAACCATATACAGTGTATTCATTTAATAATGGACTAAGTTAAACAATCTGTAATTGTTTCAAAATTTTAATAAAATAAAAATTCTTCCCAGATGTATATAGCTGCACTACGCATACAAAAACTGTAAAAGAAGAAGGTCCTCACTTGAAAGCTGTACGAGGGGTTAGACAACGCATATACTCTAGTGTAGTATTTCCTCAAAACTGGTCAAGTTCAACAATCTGTAATTTTCTCAAAAATTGAAGAAAATCGAAGTCCTTGCCATATTCACATCTTCAATACCCAAAGAAACACTATGTAAAATACGAAGGTCATCATTTGAACTGGGGAGGAGTTATCTGGAAAATTATGTACCCTCCATGAAGAGCATTATTTATTTTTTTAAATAAAGGGCAGGGCCGTAAATTACATGGAGGCGGAGGAGGCAGCTGCCTCCTCCAACTTTTGAGCCAAAAAAAATTAAAATTTAAAGTTCATTAGAATTTATGTTGTTTCCAATAACTAAGAACATGATACCTCCCTTAAAAAGCATTCCAAATCTTTCTTTTAGAATGAGTTAGTCAAGTAACATCTTAGAAGGCCCTAGAATCAAGGATTTTTCCCGAAACGTGTTCAGTGTGCACAAAATGTGCTCAGCGTCTGGGGGCCTGGGCGGCCCCCAGACCCCCGCCTAATTTCCTGCCTCCTCCAAATTGAAGGTTAATTTACGACCCTGAAAGGGGCCAAAACTTCTACAAGAGAGGTTGAAATGGATCAAAATTGCAACATCATTTAAAGTGGCCTACAAAGAAGCTACATAGCAAGTTTCAGCTTGATATGCGTCAGAGAAATGAAAATAGAAACAGAAAACCCCTAATGGTGGGACGTACGTACAGACATTGCTGTACCACAAATTACTCCTATCTAAAGACGGGCTTATGAAAGAAAGAAAAAAACCCAGCTGCTTTATATCCACAACAAAAAAATCAAATATGGACATATACTGAATCCCCCCCCCTTTTTTTTTTCTTAATGAAAATTATTTCGAAAGTTAGCCTTTGAAATGTAGAAGTATATTCTCAGTTCATGGTCTTGAGGCCAGATATATTCGAAGATAACTTGTGATCTGATCAGTGGATCAAGTAGTTTTAGGAGTGAGATTGCCTAGTTCATGACATCATAGTTGAAAGCCTTAATTTAACAACCTAAAAAATGGCATATTTGTTTGATAAATATATAGTAAAGGAGAGAAAATTTTGGGCTGTACTAGGACCCCTACATTACTAATCAGGTGCTCTAACCACTGAGCTATCCAGGCAGATACCCACAGTCATATAACCCTAATTACTGCATTCCTCCCTCCTTTAATTTGTCTTCACCCTCTGAATACACACAACCACAGACTCTTTTCACTCCTGGCAGGAAAACCAGCAGGGGTGGTCAATGGCACCGACTATAGTATATAGGAAAGTTGGAAAATTTTAGGCTGGACCAGGAATCAAACCCTTGCATTACTAGTCAGGTGCTGTAACCACTGACCTATCCAGGCCGATATCCACAGTCCATATTATAAGCTCTAACAATAATAAAACAAAACCTAAGTTTCCATCTGCAATGATTACATACAAATAACAGGAAATTGACAAAATTTACAGGGTGTCACCCTCCTATGGATAACAAGTTATCAACTATGTGAGATAATCATGCACAAAGATAACCTGAAAATGGAAGAGCTGCTTAAAAAAAATTATTATTAGGTTTGCAAGTCTTTTTAAAATCTCTGAGATGAGATGTTCCAAAGTGTGTGACAGACACTCAGTAACATAGTATCTAGGGAGCCTGGGCAGTTTGAGGTTTCTATTGTGCTTTTCACCAAATCATGACCTTTAGAATGACAAGGAAGCAGTATGGGTAAAGAAGGCGTGTTTATACAATCTATATAATCAGTTGGAACAAGTTAATTCAGGTGACTATTGTAGTTGTGGACTTCCTGTCATAAAATATTTCCAGTTCCAAACTGACAACAAGAATGTATATCAAGACAAACAGAATTTGTATCAAGCTGTCTAGACAACAAATTGGTAAAAACTAGAAGGCGATGTGTGATCCGAGTGCATTGGTTTCTGTGATTACACAAAACAATAGGGAACATTCATTATGCAGCATTAATTTAAAAAACACACAAACCATCGGTTATTAAACATATATGTATATATGTACTCTTTATTGTTTTCAGTAAGCATCCATATACTAATTTGAACACTATTTGTAATTTGTCACAACTTCAAATTTTTTACATGATAAGCAATCTTAACCATCTGGAGAAGAGAATGTGAAGTTCATATTAAATTGTGTGATTTGATAGTGTTCACTTTATCAACATTGATTTTTTGAAGAAAAAAATATATACAATCTATCATCATACTGAAACAGTACACAAACCATATATTGGATTGTACATTGTATTGCACATTCTTTCTCCCTACAACAATTTTATACAAAAGTTCACCTGCTTGATAATACACTGTAGCTTAATAACATTTGACAAGAATTTAAAACTCTTTACACGGGAACTAAGCCCAGTTTGTCCACAAAATTCATACAGCTACATGTATTCTAGAAACATCTTAGTATATTTCTAGTTTTAACATATGACTTTTGTAAACACGAAAAACAGACTTCGACCTAAGCTTATTATAGAAAATGTGTTTTAATACAAAAGATGCTTTGAATGCCAAATATCAAAATGAATTTTATATGCAATTTTCAAGTGTTAAATGAAGAGTTGCATCAATTGCCACAGCAACCTGAGCTCTGTGACTTGGCCTTTTTCTTCAGGTCCACTGTGTTCCCATGCTGGGTTTTAATCTCTATCACATCCTCCAAGTCTCGTAACCTTTTTATTGCTGCTTTAAATGCTTCATCAACATTTGTGGAATCTTTAGCGCTGGTTTCAAAATAGGGGGCTTGTCCATTTGCTTGACACCACTCTTGAGCCATTTCAGAGGAAACCATTCGATTCTCTACATCGATTTTGTTCCCTAGTATCACAAATGGAAAATTGTTACCATCCTGAATGTCAGCATAGTACAGGAATTCTTTTTTCCACATTGCCAGATTTTTAAAACTCTGAATATCATCAACAGCAAAAGTCAACAAACAACAATCGGCTCCCCGATAAAACGGTGTTCGTAAACTCTTAAAGCGTTCTTGCCCTGCGGTGTCCCATATCTGCATGGTGTAATTCTCTCCCTCATATGTGACATCCTTATTCAAGAACTCCACCCCAATGGTATGAAATGACTGGGCATCAAACTTGTTGCTGACAAAGCGGTTCATTAAGGAGCTCTTCCCTACTCCTCCATCCCCAAGAAGAACAACTTTCAGTAACTTTGACTTTTGGGACATCTCTCCAGTGTCTGTTTTCCCCTTTAAATGAAAATGAAATTTATGCAATTGCATTGATACATTGTAATCATCTCAGTAAAAAGCTCAAGACATCTTTTGATTTGGTAGTTTTATAACATGAAGTGGGATTAGCATTCTCTACAAAATACAGGTAGCCATTTGCATTTTCCTGATGTTTAAAAGTTTTGTATCATATGTACTATAAAGTGACACTTTATTGAACACCACTTCTGTACAGAATGTGATTGACACTAGCACTAAAGTAAAAGTGACTGATCACAATTGATTGTGTTTTGGTTGATTGAGACTTTTTTTTCACAGCTGATAAAGCAGTTAACAGACTACATGATTTGCAACTGTAAATGACTCAGGTGATCTAAAAATATTCTGGAGTGAGCGTACAGATGTGCCTTTAAGCCCTGTTTCATGATGTGAAATGATTACCTCTCTGTCATTAAAGCATTGAGGAAACCATGAATTCTAAAGCTTTCAATACTAACAAGTGATTGTGAAAATAAATGCTTAAAGACCAATGGTGGCAAGGACTATAAATGACAAGGGTCCTACTTGCCCACTGAAATTAACAATGTTTTATTTATGTGCATCAAATGCAAAAATTCTTATTCAACTCAAGTTTTTGGGTTTTTTTAAAATCAGCTTGATCAAACTGATGCATATTAGGAATATGACATCATAAACATGATGTTTTCCTCAGGACCTGTCAATTTCAGTATTCTGACATAAAATTGTGGTTTTTCAAGCAGATTCTCTACTAGTAAACACTGCAGGCTTAGACAAACTTAATATTCATTCTTTCCAGAAAACTTAATTGATGGAGAGAAAAAAGTTTTGTACAAAGCTGCACTCTAGTTTCTAAAAGAAAAATATTTACAAAAATTAGCTTTTTAACAGCATATGAATTATGCATTACTATTCACTCCAAATGACTGTATAAAATATTAAATAAAAAATGTGTTAAACTGTATTGCACTTGATCTTTTTGCTTCTAAACCTTTAATTCTAAAATCAAAAGATAGATCTAGTCTTTACATAAAAACTTTGAAATTTTCATCTTTTTGAGGTACCAGAAGGACTGTCCTTTGATTAATACATAAATACATTTGACCTTCACATTCATCTGAAATAACCTTTCAATCTTGACCTTTCAGGAAACTCAGGTGTCTTCCAATCGTGGCAAATTTTGGCTTTCATACATAACCTTTTGAAACTTCTGAAATATGATCTCAACTAAGAAAACCAAATATGGAGTCTTTAGAGAAGTATTCCACCAATCACATCAAATTCATGTTTCTGGAATTTGTTTCTTGACTGATAGGCCTAATCATTGAAATTAAAAGGTGTTGCAGTGTATATTAAATTTATTACTAGCATTTCTAGCGGAATTCATGAAAACACTTTAACTAATCATTACCTGAAAAGAGTGACTCAGAAAAAAATCTAAACTCAAAACCAAAAAGTTTATCCGATAAATTTCTACTTCATTTTCCTGCTAATTTGAAAATTATATATCAATTAAAAGATCTGCATGATTTCTTCAATAATTTCATACATCATGAGAAACATTGAAAACGAAATATGTATCTGAACAATACTAATTAATGAGACAATTGTAAATACAATATAATTTGTTCCAGTTAATCAAATTTCATCCTCATTAAGTTTAGTTCACTTCCTGCAGCTGACATGTGACATCCAGCCTATTCTGGAGCATTGCACTGCAAGTCTGTCATAGTCAGAATCCCATATAGACTATTTCCAACCATTTATGGCTGCTAGAATGCACATTCCCTTGATGCATACAAGAAATGGGTATTGGGGGGGGGGGGGGGGGGGGATAGAGAGAGGAGAGGGGAGAGGCGTTAGTTTATCCATTCATATTTTTGACTATTCTCTTTAGAGAAGTCGAGAGGCATAGCCTACATCGACTTCTCTTCGCAAGCATTCATATTTTGATTCTGGAAAACGTGTAAATGCCGGAGTCGGTGACGGTTTATGCTTCGACTGACGTTTCGACTCGTATGTGCTTGGATTTACGCAATAGACAACTTGTTTTCAAACATTTAACAGTAATGCACAAAACTGTCACAAGGAAATCAACACTTACTTGCTTTTAATCCATTTTCAACATGCCCGTCCCGGGTTTAAATCACATCTCTGATTACGTCAGCCTGCTTTTTTCTTAACTGGTCCCCTATTTTGACAGCTCCCAAGACCAGTTAATGTATACCCGGGACAGGGGACATGTTGAAAATGGATTAAAAGCAAGTAAGTGTTGATTTCCTTGTGACAGTTTTGTGCATTACTGTTAAATGTTTGAAAACAAGTTGTCTATTGCGTAAATCCAAGCACATACGAGTCGAAACGTCAGTCGAAGCATAAACCGTCACCGACTCCGGCATTTACACGTTTTCCAGAATCAAAATATGAATGCTTGCGAAGAGAAGTCGATGTAGGCTATGCCTCTCGACTTCTCTAAAGAGAATAATTTTTGACCACCATGCACCAAGTCATACATTGTTCTAATACAAGTAATTTTGAATCTGTTTAATGATTTAATTATTTCCCAGCTATGATCATACAACATGATTTGTCGATTTAAAATATGTAATGTACTTGAAAGTAGTAAATTAAAAGAATCAATAACGTTCATAACGTTAGAAGCTCAAATCTTATTGTCCATCCAAGTGCAGGTTGTAGGCCCAATATAGGTATAAACTGCGAAAAATGCCCAAAATATGTTACACATATTTTACTCTAAGATCTAATCTTGCATTTTACCTGCAAACTTCTCTTTCTGAAAATCTCAAACGTCCGTATTCACTGCAAGTTTCATTGTTTTCATTTCACTCTTGTCAACATGATGGCAGATCAGTCACTGACGTCAGGTAAGTCATGTGATTCATCACGCGGGATCCTCTTCCGGTGTATAAAGAACTGCCGTTGCGAAGGACGCACTGACACCAGTGTGCTCCCACAGAAATATATTACGTCATTTATATATGCGTTACTTGTGTATTTATCACTACATACAAATACGTAATGGTTTGTTACACGTATCATTAAATATATATATGTACATTTTGCATTTCAATACACGGAATCACTACGTTACCTCCTTGTATTTTATATACGTTATGAAAACATCCGACTAGGGAATATTCAAGGAAGCGTATCAGGATTGTCAGGTTTGGTTTTATTTCAGTCAATCAGAGCTGCTTGATTAAAGAAAAATAGCGAAAGGAAGTTTTTTTTAAAGTGTATTTCCGAAAATCACACTGTATGAATTGACAGAATTGTAGCAATATTGGAGAGGCAGGTGTCGTGCTAATCTCAGCGAGATTCGTCGAGGCTGAATATTTGGACTGACGCCTCTCGGAAGAGGCGTTAGTCCAAATATCCAGCCTCGACGAATCTCGCTGAGATTAGTGTCATGCCAGTTCTCCATTTTTTTAATTTTTTTTTTGTATAAAAGTACACTAGTAGCGTGTGTTTTATCCGCATACTGATGATAAATATGTAGTCGTTGTTGATCTAATCATTGCACTTTGATCAGTTGGTAATTATCAGGTTATAGCACGGCATGATCCTCCGATGACTTGAATTTTACAATCATACAGTGCATAAATTTTATGTCTGTGTTAAATAACTATGTTATACAGCAATTCATTTTAATCACTTTTGTATAGAAAAATGATTATGTTAAGATTAAATATGTCACTAACTATTTTGAAGATGTACCCTGTCTTTGATTATAATTCAGAAGATTTTTATGGCAAGCTTAAACAGGTTTGGCACCAATCTCGATTTAATTGTATGTCTTTTAAAAAGTATGATAGCTTTATCTAGCATTTGAAATAGCTTCCTTTAGCTATTATAATATAGATATACAACCAAACAAAAAGTTTCATAGTCAAATCTTGACTTACTTGCCATCAATAGTACATCTACAAAAACTTGCACGTTAAATTTATTTTTAAATTAATACACTGTACTTTTTAGCACAAAATATTACAAGGTATATCTTTTTCAACTAATTGTATGCATGTTGATTTATTTAAGAAATAACTTTCATTTTTGAAAAACTTCTTCACTCTGGCATACTTAATGAAGAGTGTAAGCGCTTCATGAAAAGTTTTGCAGTTCATGCCCTCATGTATTCTCGAAAACAAAACTTATTTTTAAAATCTATTTACTACTTTTATATCTGTTGAAATTCACAGCTGTTGAAATAGACATACAGTACTATATTTATCAAAATTCATACATGCATTGTTCACAACTGCAGCACTTTCATGGAGAAATGGATATCATTACAATTTATAAATATACATGTATCAAAAGCAAATAATTGGAAATGTAAATATATACCTTACGTTTATATATATATATATATATATATATATATAAAGCACAAACAAACAATTATAACACCCAACCTTACGTTTACCCCTAGGATCTAAACGATACATGTGAAAATCAATTAATATATAAAGCACTAAATAATCACAACTAGGTACTGAAAATTTTCGCCCCAGCCCGGGGTCAAACCAGCGACGTACGGCACCCACCGCCTAGCAAGATTGTCAAACCAGTGCGTAAGTCCACTCGGCCACCGAAGTCGTTGTGGCCGAGTGGACTTACGCACTGGTTTGACAATCTTGCTAGGCTTGGGAAGTCGTTGTGGCCGAGTGGACTTACGCACTGGTTTGACAATCTTGCTAGGCGGTGGGTGCCGTACGTCGCTGGTTCGACCCCGGGCTGGGGCGAAAATTTTCAGTACCTAGTTGTGATTATTTAGTGCTTTATATATATATATATATATATATATATATATATATATATATATATATATATATATTATATAAGATTTTAAGGAGGTACTCTACATTGTCATAATGGCTGTCTATTCATTAGAAAAATTCTCGTCTAGCTGAGTAGCTCAGTAGGTTAGCACATCAACTGCTGAACTATAGATCACGTGTTCGAGTCCAGCAGGGGTTTTAAATTTTTCTCAGATTGCTTTCTACTAAAACTGTAGCTGCAGAACTGTAGCACTCTGCAAAAATATTTTGACATAACTGTTATGTCGAAATATTTTTTCAGAGAGCTACAGTTCTGCAGCTATCTTCTTCTTCTTGTCGTTCGCCTCTACACTTGGATTTCTGCTTCCTCTACGAATCTGGTGGTCTTCTGTAAGTCCTCCACTGTTCCAAATAGCTTTTCCTGGATGGTTGTTGGTAATGGCCATATCCTTTGTCTCAATGCCTGATGGTTCTTGCATGTCTGTAGAATATGTGTTGTATCTTGTTCTGCCTCACCACAGGGACACACTGGGGATGGTACCACTTTCATCACTCTGTTCAGATGTTTGTTTAGTCTATTGTGTCCTGTCCTCAGTCTGAATATGACGGTTTGTTCAGGTCTCGACAGATGGTGGTAACTATCTTGATGGTTGGATTTTCTGTACAGAGATTTGATTATGGTTTTCATCTCTGCAAGGCAGACTGGGTTTTCCTCCTGTTGTTGTCCAGCACCTTGTTTTGCGAGAATGTCAGCTTTTTCATTACCATAGACTCCACAGTGCGAAGGGATCCATTGTAGCACTGTTATGCGACTTTGAATGTTAAATAGCGCCTGTTCTAGTGATGGTAGCTTGTTGTTTGTCAAACCCTGTAATACAGACAGAGCATCTGTAAGGAAAACAACTGGAGTTGTGATATTGACTTTGTCTGTGATGGTATGTGCAGCATGTCTGATGGCTTTTTCTTCAGCTTTGTAGTTGGAACAATGCAAGCCTGTTGGTATTGCTTCAGATTGTCGCTCTCCATTTGGATATTGGATGTATATACCAGCCCCTCCGTTTTTTATTGCATTTGTGGCTGATCCGTCCGTGAATACTCTTATCCAAAATTCAGAGGGTTACTGTTCTTCTAGCATGGTTGTAGTGTGAGTTTTCTTTACAATATCAGATTGTTCATCTTTGGATGTGATGTTTGGTACTGATGTCTGAATGCTGACATTTCTCAGTTTATCTTCAGTAGGGTAGTCATTTACAGAAAAGGCTATAGGTTTGACTTGCTTTGGTAGCGATTCATGATGTTCTCTTTGTAAAGCTCTTGTCTCTAATACAAAACTTGATCTTTTCAGTCTGCCTGATGAGAGTTGCGTTAGTCTATTATTCATTGGGTGATCTTCAGTACAGCAGTATTTTGCGGCTTGTAACATTGCATTGCACTCCGTTCTCTTACTTAGCGGAGTTATGTTTGTTATCTCCTCCATACTATGTATTGGGGTTGACTTCATGGCACCTGTGATGATTCGTAGTGCCTGGTTCTGTACTTTGTCTAAGGTCTGTAGGTGGGTTTTTGCTGCTGTCATCCATGAGGAAGATCCATATTCGAGATGTGGACGAACATTCCCCTGGTAAACTGATTTTAATATTTTTTCATTGGCACCCCAATTTGTTCCTGCCAATTTCCTCATGATGCTTAGTTTTCTTCTTGCTTTTGCTGATGTTATATGCTGCTTCCATGTCATTCTTTTATCAAAGGTTACTCCAAGATATGTTTGTTGGTCTTCAATCTCTAGTGATGTGCTGCCCAGTTTAAGCTGTACAGATAGGTTTTTCTGGGAGAGTGAGAACAGAGTTCCAGTTGTTTTTTCTCTGTTGATTGTAACACACCATTGCTCAGCCCATGTCACTACCCTGTATAAAGCAGTTTGTATTCTGTATTTTGCTGTGGTTGTATATTCCTCTGAGCACCAGAGAACAAGATCGTCTGCATAAAGGGCTGTGCGTACACCTTTTGGTAGCTGTTGAACAAGATCGTTCATATAGAGGATAAAAAGGGTCGGCGGGACTACTCCTCCCTGTGAAACCCCTTGTAGAAGGACTTTTTTTCCACACTGTCCATCAACCAAAACTCTGGCTTTTCTGTTGTTCAAATATGATTTGATCCATTTATACATTCTATCACCGATTCCAGATCTGAGCAATTTTACTAGTAGTCCATCTTTCCATACTTTATCAAAGGCTTTTTGTAGATCTATGAATACAGCAAGTGTTACTTTTTTGGCTTGGAAGGCATCTTCAATAACCTGTGCTAGATGTGTTGTCTGGTCTTCTGTACTTTTGTATTGTCTAAAGCCTGCTTGTTCATGTCCAATGATCTTCTCCGATTCTAAATAGACTTGCATGCGCTTGTTGATTATATGTTCTATCAGTTTACAGCAACTGCTTGTTAGGCTTATAGGGCGGTAGCTGGAAACTTTTGACTTGTTCTTTCCTCTCTTTAGTATTGGCATCATTATAGCATCTTTCCAACATTGTGGTACTTGTCCCTGAATCCAACTTAGATTGAAGATATCAAGCAGTGTTTTCAGTGCTGAGTTACCAAGGTGTTGTAACATCTCATTGGTCATGTTGTCGGGACCTGGAGACTTTTTCTTTTTCAACTTTTTAATGGATCTTTTCAATTCATCAATTGTGATCTCTCTCTCTGCATTATGTCATGGGTAGCTTGTTTTGATCTCTCTTTTTCTTGTTGTCTTACTTCTTTTTTAAGAGATGAAGGAATGTTCGTATCACTCTCAGTCTGGAAACCTTTTGCAAAAGCATTTTTTTACTGAATAAAGTAAATTTGAAAGTTTTCATCTTCAAAATATTGTTGTACATATCCTCCACTTTTCATCCATATCAAATTTCTGTAGTGTAGCATCTTTGTAATCTTTGTTGTGAGATGTAATTGTTAATCATCTTGTTGACCTTTATAGTTGGCTTTGTTTATTTTAAGCATTCAAATTGAAAGAGTTCTTAACCTTGATCATTGCTGGATTTTTTCTCCAAATCTCTTTACCTTTTCCATGGTTTGCTATGTAAAAGACACACTTTGAAAGGAGATTGTTGATGGCAAAGTATTTTCAATGGTGAAAAGTATTAAGTTTATAACCAAATTGCAACCATTTGTCTGGTTTGAATAAAATGCATGCTTATATCAAAATAGCTAATTCAAGCAATTGAAAGTAGCTTGATAAAAGTATATAGCTTTTTAAAGCTATATATATAGCTGAAGCAAGACATGGTATTGGACCGCAATGAGAAGACCTTTAAAAATCATTTAAACCTATAGCTAGCTAGGATTTTTATTTTTCATCAGGGAGATTTAAAGTTCTTGGCTAAGAGCATTAGGCCGTTAGTGATCAGACTTGCATAAGTGTTTTGCAATTGTGTGTTGAATTAGGAAGTATTTTCATATAGATCTGGTGTAGACTATTTATAGAGTCCTGTGCATTATTGTACATATATGCTGTATGCAGATACATGTAAATGTGAGGTATTTCATTGAATATGTATCCTTTTTTTTATTTCACTTTAAAGGTTGTTCAACCTACGTAAAATTAAAATGGAATGTTGTGTTGTTAATGTTTAAAACCTTAGAAGTTAATTTCAGATTTATTAGGATGTAATAAGAAAGATATGATTAAATGTTGAACTTAGTTATGAATGAATTGTTCCAAAATGCTGACATTATGAATCAACAAGCAGGGTTGTTAATCGTCCTGGTCAATACTTCCCAAGTGGTCAATACTGGT
Source organism: Ostrea edulis (assembly GCF_947568905.1). Taxonomy (NCBI): domain Eukaryota; kingdom Metazoa; phylum Mollusca; class Bivalvia; order Ostreida; family Ostreidae; genus Ostrea; species Ostrea edulis. The sequence continues at coordinate 104,105,368 of NC_079165.1, forward strand.
CAATTGTGATTTAAACTGTCCATTTTCCCATTTTTGGTACATTTCTTGCAAAGATAAAGATGAATGAAGTTTTTTCATTATTTGGATCAATTGTTGATTAATACTTTTCATTAGATAATTAAATGTAATTTCATAAGTTTAATACATTTGGTTTGCTGAAACTGTGACCGAAATATCTTCATTACTATACTAGAGGGTCACAGATAGCATAGCTTAGCAATTGAAGACAGACCTGTTCATACGTGTACAGATGAAGAATAACAGGTAGCTGGACATTACCTGAGAACAGGAAGCAGAGCTGTTAACAGGTGTTAATTGGCATACTCTGGGACCAGAAGATGACCAGTGTGCATGTTAATTGTTATAAAAACATCACCAATCCACCCTCCTAAATGTTTATTCAACAGTTACTAGGAAGATATGAAATAATAGGTAGTTATATTGTTAAACTAAGGAATTGGAATGGAAACTTAATGGAGTCATCTACATTATCTATTTAATATTATGACTTATAAGTATATTCCATGTATAAACTGATAGTGCATGTGATGAATTACAGTATTTACCACAATGGCCACTTAAACATTTAGAATGACTAATAACACAGACTATATAATGACCAAAAATTTTTAATTGACCAGTATTGACCACTGGCCTGGTCAATACTCATATTGACCACTTTTTTGCCAACCCTGTCACCAAGTGTGGACAACTATGTATGTTGTTATTAATATCAATTCACAGAAAATGAGAGCTACAGGAATCATAATTGAGAAAATACTACATGTATATATATCATGAAATATTACCATAATTTTCAAGAAATATCGCGATGTATCACATTACGCATTTTTCATACGATAGACGACATCACCAAACAAACCAATCAGAGTGAAAGAGTTCTGTAATGCCCTTATCAAACAGACCAATCAGAGTGAAAGAGTTCTGTAATGACCTTATCAAACAGACCAGAGTAATTCTTAAGTGTTCTGTAACAAACTCACCAGATAGACCATGCAATCAGATTTTCAAACAGACCAATCAGAGTGATTTTCAAACAGATCTGGTGAATCAGGGTGATTTTTAAACAGACCAATCACAGTGGTTTTTAAGTATTCTGTAACAGCCTCACCAGACAGACCCATCAGTGATATAAAGTGTTCTATAACAACCTCCCCAAACCAATTTGAGTGAAAATGTTCTGTAAATTGTAACTTGAATATCTATACCAAGCATTTTCAGTGAGACTCAATTTCATGAAAATTTAAAAAATAATACCAGTAGGAAATATTTCACATTGGGGTCAATATTTGTAAAGATGTATTTACCCTAACACTGTGCATACTGTTGAAAGTTAAAATCATCTACACTCTGTGAAAGTTTTCTTATTTATTAACTCCTGTTGCAATTATTTGACTGTCAATACAATGTCATGTCAGCATTTCATTCTTTTCTTATTGAAGAAGTCAGAAATATGTCCATACAAGCTGCCTTGGAGGATCTTCACAAAGATGTAAAGAAAAGGAGCCTGCCTGATCTTTTGGATCGTGACTTTGTAAATGTATCAGGATGTGAAAGTGAGGTGACTGTCATGCAGTGGAATGTATTGGCCCAGGGTAAGTACATCTGACCATTCTTTGATGCATAATGCGATCTCAACAGAATTCAGCTAGAATGTGTCTAACCCCTATAACACCATTGGTATATTACAAACGAGCAGAATCTCATAAAAATTAATGCTTATCATCAAGTGTTATTTAACAGCAACATATTACTTTACAGTATACAATTTCAAACTAGAAATAAGTAAATGTGCATGTATACATCTTCAGATTTTATCTTATTTAATTAATAAGTACCTATTAACTCCACTAAATTAAATATGAAGAGAAAAGTAAATATGAAGAGACTATGATCTGTCATTAATCAACTGAATACAACAAAGAACTTGAGACAATAAACAGCAGCATGCATTACCTTACATTTTTATTTGACTTTATAGCATTGAGTGGTGGAGATGATAATTTTGTTCTATGTCCACCTGAGGCCCTTTCATGGGAAAATCGACAACTACGCATTTTAGAGGAGATATATCGCATTTCTCCCAGCATTTTATGCATGCAGGAAGTTGATTGCTTCTCATTCCTGGAGAAAAAATTAAAACCACTGGGATATGATGGAAGGTGGGTGCAGAAACCCCACTCACCATGCATGGAAATGGAGGGCAACATGGGACCAGATGGATGTGCATTATTCTACCTTAAAGACAAACTCCAGATGATGGATACTCAACATGTTAATCTTAAAGAAAATGGTAAGGCAACAAATCAGACTGCCCTTGTCTGTAAATTGAAAGTCAAGGACAATGGACACATGCTCTATGTGGCAGTTGTTCATCTTAAGGCCAAGTCAGGCTTTGAGAATCTTAGGCATAAGCAGGGAAAATACTTGCTTGATTATCTGATGAAGGAGGCAAGATCTGAACCCATCATCGTGTGTGGTGACTTCAATGCGAGTCCAAAGGAGCCAGTGTACCAGGACTTCACAAACAGTGACCTGGAACTGAGGAGCGTGTACAAGACTGCATTGTCCGAGAAGACGGAACCCAAGTACACCACCTGGAAGATCCGGGCAGGTACAGATGGCAAGAACACAGAGAGCTGTAAGACTATAGACTACATCTGGATCAGAGGAAACCTGAAGCTAACAGCAATTCTTAGCATACCAGAGGATGCCTCAATAGGCCCAGATCGTTTGCCTAGCTATAAGTACCCATCAGACCATTTTGCTCTAGCCTGCAAACTAGTGTTCGCTTAAATTTTCTAGATATCTAATACAAGAAATATTTTATAACTCCACATTCCATCAGTATTTCACAATTATTTATTTTAACCTTATGATGATATTATTACATATTTTGTACAATATTCATAGCATAGTTTTAGAATATGTAAATATTCATAGTTCTTTTTATGTATCTTCATTAAGTAGCACCTTACCTTATAGAGATTCCTTCATTTGAAGGGAAAAAATATGAAAGTATGAAAATTCTTTTTAAAAAAATTAAAAATATATCTTTCAATATTTTGTGTCAATTTTATCACTTTATGACAAAATTTAACCAAATGTTTTGTTTTGAACATCTTGTACATAAATACTGGGGAAAAGAAACAAGTGTTTCCACCTTAAGATTTTTCTGCTATCAGCATGGAATTACAACAAATAAGCAGTCCAATGTATTTCCTGATACACAAGGTGTTTTTTAATGTCATAATTGCTTGCTTAAATTATTCAGTGACAGATTTAAGGGTGACATATGCCTCACTCCCCCTTGCTGACTGAGTATAGTATAATATGCATCTACATGTATAATATTATCATTCCAAACTATACATAATTATTTTATTTTATCAAGTACTTATTTTAAAATAATTAATATAAATAGATTCAAGAATACAATTCCTGATTTGTGATGCTTAGCATTCATTCATCATCGGAAAACACATCAACCCTTTCCGTCAGAGCCCCAACCGGGAAATTCTGTGTAGCCATTTTCAGGGATTTTCCAGACTTCAAAATAATCATCTATGACAACCCTTTGATAATTCCAGCATCTGCCCAATATTAAATTGATAACTGCAGATTTTTGCAACAAATTCACAAGAATTGTGATGAATTCGAAGCTATTATTTGTTCCTACATATTTTCAACCAACGAAGATGATGAAAACATGGCTAATGCAATTACATGCATTAATTTCCTAGTATTGAATGAGTACTTCATTTTTTATGCACTATGAATAGTTCAGCATTTGTTGTCATCACACCTGATTTCTTTTTGCAGTGAATAAACAGTCTCCTGATGTCTCAGGATTTCATTTATCATTTGCTGTATAGACACTTAAATGCATCATCATAGCTGTGCCAATGACCAAAAAGAACAAGATGTGTTTGTGAAACACAAATGCCCCCGATAATGGCCAATTCCGAAGATGGCCAAGGTCACAAGGGCAAATATCTTGGTACCAGTAGAAAGATCTTGTCAAAAGAAATGCTCATGTACAATATGAAAGCTCTAATATTTACCATTTAGAAGTTATGACCAATGTAAAAAAAAAATTAAAGTAGGTCAAATGTCAAGGTCAAAAGGTTCAATACCAACGGAAAGATCTTGTAACATGGAATACTCATGTGAAATATCAAAGCTCTATCTCTTATTGTTCAAAAGTTATTAGCAAGGTTAAAGTTTTCAAAAAGTAGGTCAAACTCCAAGGTCAAGGGGTCAAAAATGTTGGTACCCACGGAAAGGTCTTGTCACTAGAAATACTCATGTGAAATATCAAAGCTCTATCACTTACTGTTCAAAAGTTATTAGCAAGGTTAAAGTTTCAGACAGAATGACAGACAGGACAAAAACAATATGCCCCCCCCCCCCCCCCCCCCCGAATCTTCGGTCTCGGGGGGGGGGGGGGGGGGGGCATAAAAATTAATCAGTGTAAACATCCTGAAAGTTGAAGTTTGATGTAATAAAATGTTAAATAAGTATCACCAATGAATAAGAAATAGGACATCACTGAACATGTGTCCTCTACTGCTTTTACATCCATCCAAAACAACATGCCCATTTCAGAATTTCTTCACAATCCCAACTAGGACTTGATTTGGTAGGTAAAAGGAAGTATTAAACAAGGGGAGGATCAGAAACACCAAACATACAGGTGACTATCAGATTGTCACACGAGGAATGAACATGCTAAAAAACAAAAACTACATCTTGAAGTTGTAGGTTGTGACAAACGATGTACACAATCATCCCAAAGTGTCACAGTGCAGGCAACAAATGGTCATGTTGCTTAAAAATTGAATAGAATAATGATCTTATTTGTCAGCAACAAAGCCTTACAGTACATGCACTTCAGCATAGATGTCAGAATATACATGACGAATAAAATTGTATAGAATCTTAAAAGTTTATTAAGTGTCCCACAGATTAATTTGGCAGCTAAATTAAGAAAACATGACAGTACGAGTATACATCTATAAAATTTCTGACAGTCTTGGTAACTCGCTACATATCAAAGATCATTATTTATCGGTAAAGCTAGCTTTTGCAATATTATAGGTATAAAATCGTGCATTGAAATATCCTACATACATTGTATATTCAGATCACAGATAATTATATTGATACAAATTATAAGATACACACAGCCTTGTGTTGAGAGTACCAGATAAATACTGAATGTTGGTGGTCAGTTATGACTGATCTACTAGTGAACACAAAAAGTACTAACAATAGGACGGAATGTGAAGGTCGGAGCTGCTTGGATATGTGAAATCACTGTGCAGCCCCTGAGGTCAGATTGAAAAGAATGGACTTGAGATTGAGACCCAGGAAGGCTTGATCTGTTGGACAGCCGCGCAGTAGTTCCTGAATAATTCCCACAATAGTATACACATCAAAGTATTTCCTGTTGCACCTGAAAGGAGAAATAGGTATATATCAAATTCAATAAGTCCTCATCACTTTTGTACTGTAAATTTATGGAGTAGAACATGACAGTCACTATCTATTGTTCTGACGTGTCATACTGAAAATGAGCAAGCACTCAATCTACAGCAATTTCAGTTTAATAGTGATGATTTGCGTTACCTAAACTTTGAGAGTTTCTGTAGAATGATGCTAAGCTTTTCCAGCAGTTTACTGTCCTGACTGGGAGCTCGGAGCACCATGGCTACTGTCCTAAACCAGTTCTCATTACTACATGTTTCCAGGAAGGGCTGCAGGAATGGAGAGTCCGTAGACATTTGTAGAAATATGTCCATTGCTGATCCCATAAATGTCTAGGTATAGGGGAGAACAAAAATAAGGATCTTGTAAGTTTTTCAATAGAGAGTTTAAATCAACTCATACTGAATTTCCATCTAGATTTAAACATAACCAATCAACTACTGTGGTAAATTTTATTGACAAAGTTGTTTCCCTTAAAACAGCAGCTTTACGTAACCTAATCACACTCTAATCTAAAACTACATTCACTTGCATACCTTGTTAACTGGTTTTAAGTACTGAAGAACCACAGGGGTAGCTTGATAATACAGAAACAATTCTTTGGCAATGTCAGATTTCAGATCATTCCTTAAAACATCAAACACATGGGCCAGGAGATCCACTGCAAGTAAACAATAAGGTACATCACAATATTTAGATTGCATTGAGAAGTGTTTGTTCTCTGGGAGCAGTTTGTAGATGCAAACCTTGGAGTAAAGGAATTATAAAACTCATAATAACAAGAGTTTCTAGGAGTTCCAAAGATTCCTAACTGTTTTGTTTGGTTTTTTTTTTTTACTAACCTTGACTAAGAGTTTTCAGTATGATAAAAGATGAAAGAAGTCGAACATGGAGATTCTGACTGCGGAAGTAGATGCCATCTTTTGATTTGTCTAATTTAATGGGAGAGGGAGGGTTAAATTCTGATGGAGTCTTTTCAAGCTCCGAAAACCTCACAGTCTTTGCTCTGTAGAGTTCCTCTCCTAACCGCCTGAGAGTGGACGACAATCCACTCTTCTACAAAACAAGTAAAACACTTCATTTACAGGTACTTCTTCTCACATTAGATAACTTAATTCAAATCAAAATGTAAAACTCCATATTTTGGTGTGTAAATATTATAATTTTATCATACCATTATGTGTGTGGTACATTTTCTGTTTAAAGTTTAATATAAATTTCAGATTATATAGATTTAATGACCTGTTGTCCTGCACAGTTTTCTACATGAGTCAAAGCCCAGTATATAAACTGAATGCAGGGGAGAGAAATCTTAAGATTCTGGCCAGGAAACTCCCTCAACATATCTACAGCTGATGGCAAAATCTGAAATCACAAATCAAAACTGAGACATGTACACTGCATACGTTATAATAAAGTTTTGCAAGCAACAAAAATGTAAATAAAATTCTGTGAACAGGATATAACTTCATTTAATTTATGTAAGACAATGTACTAAGATTTTGACCTTCATGATTTTCTCCTGAAGATATTCCGGCGAGAGGAAGCGCTCTAGTGGTTTTCCTGGTAAATCTGATACAGCACATCTCAGGTGAGCATCACTGACCCAGTCCAGTAAAATCCCTGTCACATCAAAACAACAGGCTGCTGTCTACAATAACATATCAAGTTACTTTATTATCATTTTAAGTCAACACCCATCTGAGTACATTCAATGTTTATGATTTACAATAGTGCATGAGCAGCCAATACATACAATATTACTTTGACTTTGTATTGACCAAGTTGTAGCATTATTTTTATAAGTCTTTTGAATGGAAATTATATGTGGACATGTTTTTCGACTGGATATACATGCTTATATAAAAATTTCCAAAATAAAAATGATGGTCTGTACTTGTGTGTGGGTGAACAAGGTAAAATAGAGGTAGAAAAGGGATCAGGATGGGAGGGAAAGGGAGGGTGAGGAGAAGTTAAATCCCTTGTCCATCCACACCTGTAGAAGCCTAAATATCTGTCAGTGTATGTCATATAAGTCAAAAGAATGTGACATTATATCCCACCTCTGTCTTCTCTTTTACAATGATTACCTTTTGGGTTCTCTGCTTTGTTTTTTCCTCTGCCTCTTTTGGTTTCTGTTGCTTAGGAACAGCATTTCCCATAGCAACTGCTGCCACATCCAACTCCTTCTGTCGCTGATCAAACTCCTGCTTCCTCTGCAGTACAAGTATTATGAAGGTTAATGAATTATAAATGTCAATTTTGTCAGATTGTGCATGTATCACTACATATTGCATATCCAGTGATTCCGAAAGTCCGTCGGACATTGGCAAATGTCCATTAATTTTTGTTTTGGTCTGATCAATATCAGTTGTTGGCCGGACCAAGTATCTGATAAATTTTTTTCAATGAAATATACATGATTAAATAAATTTTCAATTTTTAGCAGCAAGTCCCAAAATTATTCTGTTCTTTAGTCATTGCAAACAGAAAACACGTTTACATTTAACTCAAATATTTATGAAACTTGCAGTCATCTTCAATTCCCCCAAGAGGGTGATAATACAATTGAGCAATATCCCGTGAAACTACAGACATCTTTGAAGCGTTTGAATTAGGTAATAAATAAAAGGTAAATAAAGCGTTTAAACTATACTCTGATCAAGAAGTACTTGAACAACATGGGCACGTTTGATTGAACAATTTGAATTTAAGTTATGCGAATTGCTCGAGTTTTATAAAAATCGTATATTTCATAACCCTGATGTTGAACACGGGTTGGAAAAGTTTACTCCACTGACAAATCTGAGGTGAAGTGCTTGGGCTAATAAAGTACGTCACCAATGTCATTCTGGGCCAGAAAGTTCAAATTTACATGAAAGCTTCCTGACATAATGCAAATTCAAGTTTGCTCAAATCATGGCCCCCTTGGTAGGGTAGGGCGACAATCGGGGATAAAAGTTTTACATGGGAATATATAGGGAACATCTTTAAAAATCTTCTCAAGTACCAATGGGCCAGAAAGTTCAAATTTACATGAAATTTTAATCTTCCTGATATAGTGTAAATTCAAGTTTGTCAAAATCATGGCCCCCAAGGATAGGGTGGGGCCACAATAGGGGACTAATTTGTCAATAAAATTTTGGCCTAGTAAAATATGATTTGGTCCAGTAATATCTCAACCATTACTGGATCAAATGTCCAGTAAGTACCAGAAGACCTTGGGAAGCACTGCATACCAAGAAAATTTCGCAATTTATTTTTGACCATTTTGCCCTTGAATGGTCAAATTAAAAACAAAGTGAAATTTATATTTAGCAATTAATCTAAAGCAGCAAGAAAAAGTTTAGGACATATTTTAAATGGGACAAACTTGGTTTACAATGCCTTTGGGGGAAAAAAGACAAAAATGAACCCTTACACAGCATCAGTTTGAAGCTAGTAGTTACATGAATTAAACAAGAGGCCCGTGGGCCACATTGCTCACCTGAGTCACCTTGGCCCATATCTAATTATTATCCATTTATATATGCATTTAAAACTTGGGTCCCTATTGTAGCTTAAACTTACCCTGGGGACCATGATTTTTACAGACTTGAATCTGCCCTATGTCAGGAAGCTTTCATGTAAATGTAAACTTCTTTGGCCAAATGGTTCTTGAGAAGAAGAATATTAAAGATTTTCTCTATATACTAGTATGCAAAACTTTGATCCCCTATTGTGGCCCCATCCTCCCCTTTGAAGGAGACATGATCCTTCATTTGAACAAACTTGAAAGCCCTTCACCAAAGGATGCTTTGTGCCAAGTTTGGTTGAAATTGACCCTGTGGTTCCGGAGAAGAAGAAGAAAATATGAAAAGTTTACAATAACAACGCTGATGCCGTCGACAACAGACAAATTTTGATCAGAAAGGCTCACTTCAGCCCAGGTGAGCTAAAAAAAACCTTCAAAACTGACCTTTTCATTTCTGAATACAGTCTTCTACATTCAGTAATAATGCTGGCCATACAAATGAAGGTGTTCTGTTACACAAAACATACCTGCAAGTTCGTCAATCTGGCCTGAACAGTGACAGCTTGCTTTTCCAACTTTTCGTGCTGACTTTGCAGGCATTCAAACTGGAATTAATAATGTAATCAAATCGTATTCATCTGTTTGGTTCATTTCAGTGTAACCAAGTCTTTGCACCTGCATTCATGTATTTCAAAAAATATCAATTCAAGCAATGTTCTTTGATTTTTCTGGCTTATAAACAGTTAGTCAGTTACCTCTTTTTTCATGATTTTTCTGGCTTATAAACAGTTTGTCAGTTACCTCTTTTTTTAGAGCATCATTTGCTTGCTTCAAGGTTTCAAAGTTATCCTTTAATCTTTTGTTTTCTTTACATTTCTCCCTCAACAAGGTTTCCAATCTATAAATGTCTGCTTTGTATCTCTACAACACAATTTTCACTTTAATCAGTACTCAATCTTCTGCAAGAAATGAAGTCTGCGATTATCATTAGGAAACTAAAGAACTATTAACGAACTATTAATATTTTAAGATAAATCGTCTCTAAATGATCACCTCCTCCACAGCTTGCAGTTTCTGTTTGATTTCATGTTGTGCTATGGTCTGTATGTTCTGGGAAGAAATCGATACCATTCGTTCCCTTTCTTTAAGTTTTTGTTCTCGCTCATGAAGGCTTTTGTTCTCCAACTTTTCAATTGAAAAAGAAATATTTGCAGTGCTCACAATATAGTGTATAGTGTGTGAGAATTCATACTAATTACATATGGTACATGCTTTGAATTTCTGACTTCCTGTTGGTACATGGTACAAAAAATCGCTAAAACGCATCACAGATGTGTATGGCCGAGTTGCAGTTAGTGATGGGCAATCGGACCTAAAACCACAATCGATTATCTGCAATAATCGGACACATGTACTCGATTAATAATCGATTATAATCGGAATTGGCATTTAAGTGTTTTCCCCTCAAATTAGATGTAACAGAATCATTAAATGTATGGAAACAACATTTGAATTCTTCTTTGTTTCATTTATTCACTGGTATATAAATCAGAATTCCAATATATCAAGTAATGGAATTTATCTATAATCTCAATGTATCAAAGATATCAGAGATATCAGAGATAGACTCCTTTATTTTGACCGTTGAATGTCATTGTTGTTACCGTCCTTCATATCTCCCGCCATTTTCTTTGCTTATATTTGATCGGGTTTGACATACAGAAAATAAAATTTGAACAAAGTTGAAGTGATTTCCGGATTTTATTTGGTCAACGATGTCGGCGACTTTTATTTTGTAATCGATTAGTAGCATCGTGGGTCTCTGAACGACCGACAATCGATCATCAGCGACAATCGTTTCATCACTAGTTGCAGTTTGGAAAATTATGCATGCTTGCATTCACAAAGTAAAAACATGCACATATTTAATCTAGTTTATAAGTATGAAGCTTTGAATGGCCGCAATAGGTATTTAGTGTGATAATGACCTTGACCTTTCAAATGGCCTTTGGATTTCAAAAGCAACATGAATCTTGAATGTCATCAGGATTTGAAGTCTGATAAACATGCACCAGCAAGTACATGTATAAAAGTTAGAGGCAAGCTCAAATCTACAGTATATAGTGAAAAAGAGACCTTGACCTTTGACCTCAAAATAAATAGGAACCTTCCTCTTTTGGATGTGATCAAAATATGCAAATCTGACAAAGACGCACCAAGTAGTATGAAAGTTAGAGACCGGACAAGCTCAAATCTATGGCATTTAGTGACAAAGTGACCTTGACCTTTGGACCTCAAAATAAATAGGAACCTTCCTCTTTTGGATGAGATCATGATATGTTAGTCTCACAAAGATGCACCAAAAAGTATGAAAGTTAGAGACCGGACAAACTAATTGTGTACGCCACCCGCTCGACTGGACGCCCATCCTTCGTCAAATTAAAAGCCGATTTGCTACGCAACTCGGCTAAATAGTAATGCACTGAACATGTTGCAAGGGTTCAAAATGTTTGTCCAGTATAAATTGCTTTATCTAAATTCAAATCTTTGTTGGCCATTGATTAATTTTATTCAAGAACTACAAGGAGAAAGTTTAATCCTGAAAAGTTCAAACATGCTACTCCTAAAAATGATTCACTTGTGTGCTTTTGATATTATCAGTACTCCGGTCATTGAAATGACTGTTTTACTCATAAAAAACTATAAATATACGGTTCAATTTTGCAGCTAATATCCCTGTCAAGGTATAAATGAAATGATGTGATGTAATAAACACTACCATTACTTATTTTTCTTTACACTCTAAATATTGATTAACTCGAATTATGTTTCAACCAAGTTTTGGTGAATAAATTGCATATTAGAAACTTAATATTGATATTTACACATATTAGGAAAGACAATAAATTCCTTTTGCTTCTTACCAAATACATGTACAAGGATTCTCTACGGAAAATGACATGGGCTAATCTCAAAAACTTGCATATTTCACAATAAAAACAATATCATCAATGTAAAAAATCATACATCTGAGTACCTTGAGTTTTTCACTGATAACTCGTAGTTCTTTGTAAATATCTCTGATGTTTTCATTGCTGATGTTGTGATATTCTGAAACAGAAAAGGCAAAAATTTAGAGCATACTGACTGACTTGTCAGACATACATCAAGCAATACATCTACATTATTACAACCAGTTTTACCTTCCTCGTCTGAATCAAGAGCTGCCTTTGTTTTGTGATGATGTTGCTTCTTCCTGCGATGTTTTCCACTGATTTCATGAAGGTAAAAGTCGGACAGACTGTCTGATTCTATAATGCGACCCTGGCTGTTGTCTGTGGCTGCATTGATAGGTGTGATTGTCGAGTCTGTCAAGTAATACATTTATGTAGTCAACAAAAATAAATCAATTAATATCTAAATATTTGTAGTCATGTAACTATGCTCTCTGATTTTCATATTTGCTTGTCATGACAATCAAATTTATAGTTGTAATTATATAGTTAGAAAGTATTTAGAAATCTTTCTTTTTAAAAAAAAAGAAATTGGCATAGCTAGAAAATTAATCAATTGGCTTTTGATAAATAGGAATTGGTATCAGACGTTTATTTTCTAAATTGTTTCATAAGCTAAAATAAGATACCCCACCTTATAACACCACATATAGGCACAATTCAAAGGTATATGAATTTAAAAAAAATTAAAGACAATGTGTATGTATTTTTAAAAATTTTCACATTCTTATTCACTTTATTAAGCATTTAAGGTAATTTATCAATATTTCAAAATAAAACTTTAGTCTAACACTGAAATAATAGATTTACATTTTAGTAGTGTTTTTATACATGTAGACTCTAAATTAATTACATATGTTATACAATTTTATACATATACATATCCTGCTTGATCATTAGGGAGAGGGTTCATGCTGGCTATAAAGCCTGCTGGCCAATCTCATCAATTTATTGATTAAATATTTTTTAAATAAAAGTAGTGTTGTAGCAATATATAGATAGATGTACGTACATGTGTTTAGATGTTCAGGATATTCAATAAAGAGAACATCTGATACAGAGCTGGGATTGATAATGAGATATTCATTTAGAATCAATGTACTTAAAATGTAATTGTCTCAACATGTGACAATGTACACTTCTGAAACCAAATGTGGGAACATTTTGACTGACAAATGAACAGTTTAAAACTGCTAATTGTACACTGGGCTAGGCGATCATTACAACATTGCGTATAAAAATTTACATATTCATTATGAAAACCATCATTACAACCCGAAAGTTTATAAATATTATAGACTGATGTCAACCAGATTTGAATAATCTAATTGTGTCTCAATCCCTGGTCCACAAGACATCTATCATTTAACTGTGCACAAGTTAGCATATTAAAAGTGAAGTATTAGGCAAGTTTGACCAACTTATTTTGCCGTGGTGGCCTAGAGGTTAGAGCGTTTGACCTGCATGCGGGAGGCCAGGGTTCAAATCCTGCCCGCGACAGACCTAAGTCGTTAAAACAGGTAGTGAGAGTTCCATCGCCAATCGCTCGGCATCAAGTGTGAATGCCATGGGTCCTCAGAGATGACATTAAAAACGGATGTACCGTGTCGCAGTAGGTGTGGCACACTAAAGAACCCTCACTGCTCAATGGCTGTAAGCGCCAAGCAAAGGCCTAAATTTGAAGCCCTTCTTCGGTCTTGGTGACATCTCCATAGTGAAAAATTCTTGAGAGAGACGTTAAGCAAGATACAATCACACACAATCCAAAATCAGTTGATTTAAGAATTGTAAATATTTTACGCAATTATCAATTTTTTCAAATTTTCAAACTACCTATCATTATACTCGTCATATTTCCGTGTGTGTATACTGTTGATTGCACTTAGTGTGATCTAACTTTCCAGATCACCACACTGTGGTGTTTTTAAAATTCGTATCACCATCCTTTGAAATTGATGATGTCTCAATGCATCATCACAAGTTTTTGTCGAAATTCATTAACCCTGTCACATGCAAAACTGTATTCACAAAAATTTACTCTCATCTTTTTGCTACTTAATTTGTTATCATCCTATGCTTGTATTTTTTGATTAACAATCCATCAACATACATGGATGATGATGGATCATCAGATTAAAGGAGACACAAATGAAGTTACTTTAGAAATATTAATACATGATTTTTTTTCTTCTCATTTCATATTCTAAATGTATATATTACATATGTGTGGAAATTGAAAAATTATCTTATCTCAATATCTTTAATTTCATTTTAAAGAACATGAATTTTTTATAATTATCTTGTTATGGGATTAGATAAATTCCATATTTTGCCAAAACACTTATTCTGTGATTTATTTCATCATTTTTCACTGAGAAACATAGATGTGTGTAACTGGTATCATATCAAAAAAATCTTACCAATACAGCTTACTCCACTTATACTGAAGTCGCTTGTTTTGAAATATCACTTATTTTGAAGTAAAACAAAATCCCCAGTCTCAGTCTCTTATTTTCTTTGCATTAAAATATGGGTTAAATTGAAATCACTTATATTGAAATATCACTTATTTTGAAATCAATTATCAGTCTGATGAGTAGATAAGGTATTGTTTTTATAATGGCTATATTGAAGTCACCTGTGATGGTAGTTGTCCAGTTTGGTGGCCTCATAATTACACAGGTAGGTGTCAGTTAATTGGTTTCCCATGGATTACTTTTCATTGCATGTTTTTATAGGAATAAAATAACAGTGGGGTATAATCACTCTTTAACAGCATGATGACAGGATCATTTGTAAAATTTGACCTCCCCACAAAAAGGAAAACTTTATCATTGGACACCAAATACAAATTAATAACTGCAATAGATATAAGAATTTGAAGTCAAAATCTGAAATGACAATTTTGCTTAACCCCAGTAATTTCAAACACCTTACTGCTATCACAGTGCATTAAAAATAGTTTTTGCAAGACTGGGTTCACATTAAAATCTCCAAATAAAGTCTATAACATCTGACGCGGACAACGACAATGTCTTTACAGACAACATGATGCCACTTGCTTATTTTTAAAAAATGGTTCTGAAATTCTAATGTTAGACATACATGTACATGTGTGTCAAACGTTTTCATGGCGATCGTTTCAAGGGAAGAACTTACTTTCGATATTATATACATGTACATATGGCAAGGGAAATATCGGCGACGAGAACAAAAACGAAATTCTGGATGAAAACGTGACGTACAATCAACCTCGAAATTGTATGTGTAAATTTAATAATAATGAAAAAGATTATGAACAGACACTACCTGAAGTAGACGACGAAATTTTTGTAGACATCGGAAATTGAAATATTCATTCTTGGTTAGCTCAAGAAGAAACAAAACTCATATTTTTTTTAAAAATAAAAATCTTCAGTGGACTAAATTCAATCAATTATCTAAATGTTGTAAATTGTGTAATGTAATAAATTCATATTTCTGCTTTCGTAATCGGGATCGAGATGCCAGATGAAGCCTCCGATAGGGTCGACATTTCCGCTTTATTTTGAACTTTGGTTATATTGAAAGAAAAAGATTGGTCCCCTGAATTTCAATATATCCGGAGTAAGCTGTATACAGTTGGTACATGGATCGACAGAAGTTACTACCATTCACCGAAATCACCAATAAAGGGACCAAAAATCTCACAGCATATGTTTGCCTATATGTTATCTAGTCACATATGAAATTTTATGAAGATTGGTTATGAATGAATTTGAGAGAATTGTGGTCTGAAAACTTCTAGAAGCTGAATCAGCTGACTATTGTGTCACATGACAGTGTAGAAATATCGGATTTGTTCTCAGAATCTACACAGAATTATTTGAAATACAATGGTTGTACTTTATTAAGTTTTATATCATTATGTAAAGTTATAAAGGTAATTATTAAAATATAGATATCGTTGTTTCTTTCTTGCAGCAGTACATTGTATATTATTGATATACATCACATGTTCTTTTGTTTGTATATATCATTATGTCATTGAAAAATTTAATGTTTATCCTGTCTTTACATATCAATGTATACAAGGATCAGGAAACTCTCCAGATAGATGTAAGGTAGTCGATATAGCTACTCACTACAGGGCTTGAAGCTAACTTTTAAAGTCTCCAGTCCAGCCGGACTGATGGGGTATGATTTCAACCAGTCGGCATAAAAATTTACCAGTCCAACAGAGTTTTCCAGAAATAATTAAACATATATATTTTGTTAATGTTATTAAAATGAAATTTAACTCAATATGCCTCAGACAATATTGTAACACTTAAATAGGGGATTTTTATTTACCATTCAGATTTGTCTATTATCTAAAGTATCAATTTTCATAAGTATATTTTCCAAAACGATGCTTTAAAAAATTAACCAGTCCCATCAGACTGACTGAAACAAATGCCAGTCAGTCCTCCAGACTTTTAATCAGTCACCGACTGACGAGCATATGTTAATTTCGAGCCCTGCATCATTTGTTGTTTTTTTTCAGTATCAAGTCCTTCAAATCGTAACCAATTTTAAAATTTCATAAGTGACAACATTAATTGACATATAGACAAAAGTATACTGGGGTGATTACGTTTATTTTATGGACCTATATATAGCCTTTACATATTAATAATGGTGCACCATAGTATATTCAACACTGTTCAAATATACCCAAATCGCTTTCTCCTGATAAATCTCCTTTAAGGGGCTTTGGTCTTGACTTGCTCATCTGGAAATTAGATAGTAAAAGCAAATTTTCAAAAATCATTGATTTTATGCTGTAATCGGAACATGTAAATTTATCATTTTATGCAAGTCCAAACAAGACTCTTTTCGACATAAATTGTAGATTTTCATTTATGTTAAGAATCAGAAAAAAAATCAGAAAAGAACACATTTCTACTAATACTGCTCCTTTAAATAAAACCTCTTATTGGTCAACAAAATACTCCGAGAAAAGTAAACTGCATTTTAAATGTCCAGCTCATTATTTGTTTTGGTCGCCATTTTCAAATTTCGTGCCAGTAATAAATTAATAGTTTGATCATCAACATATTCTTATATCTTTTATATATTTTTGTTATTTTTTGGTAAAGAAGAGAGTAATTTTGGAATATATATTTCAAAGAGAAGAATTTATGAATTTATATTCCTAAATATGATTATTCATTGACCAAGATTCCAAAGGATGCCTCTCGTACAAGTTAACAAAATACTGAAAGTGAAAGTAGACTTTTTAGGTTTCTGTCAGGGTCAGTAAACAAAAATGTTTTCATTGTCGAGTTTTATTGTGTATATAGCTGGAAAAAGTCGTTTAAGGCCTCAAGGTATGAACACTTGTTTTTAATCTACCATAAGAATATTGCCACTATGCATTTCATTTCAACTTTTTGTGCACAGGGCACAGGCACTTGTTTCTTCAACTTGGCAAGTTATACTATATGATAATATTATATTATTATATAGTATAACTTGCCAAGTTTATGAAACATGCGCCTGTGGCACAGGGGCTAAGCCTGTTTTGGGTCCAAACTCTGTGGTAGGCCTACGGTTTACTATAAATATAGAAAGGGGTCTAACTCTTGTCAGACGAGTAAAATTTATGTTTGGACAAGTAATTTCATGGCTGCTTGTCGAAATGAGCAGGTACAAGGAGAAAAAGTTAACATAGAGCCCTGACATATGCTTCTTCTTTTTTTTATCATTTTCATAGGGGACTCCATAAGTCCATGGTAATCAAAGGGCATTTTTTTTTTTTACTATTGTTAATTTAAAAAAAATTCTTTATCAGTCATCAAGAAACAAAGTTTGAGAATACAGTAAAATACACCTATAGCATGGTGCTGGGGACAAACAATTTTGATTCGTTATGAATATAATTTTTTATATCCAATATGTTTTAAAACTACAGGGAATGAAAATCACTTTGCTGTAAGCGTGAATTCATTATAAACGTGTTTTCCTGTGCAGTTGAACTTCAGAATCTGAAACATCAATATCTTAAAAACCATGGATATGTTTAAGTGAGTTGGAAGTCCCAACTACATTTTCATTATGCATTTTGAACTCAATATCTCGAATCCTAGTGAATATCTCAGTCCCATCGAGTTCAAAATAAAGAGGTTTGACTGTATATTATAATTTTCATTGATAACATTGTCTTTTCAGTTGATATACCTAAACCTTCAGTCATTTCACAAACTAATTAAAATTAGCTGCTTTGAATCTGCTACCATGTATCAAGCATTTGAGAAGATTCAAAACAGCTAATTTTGATTAGATTGAGTTAGTTCCGAGAATAGATTTTAAGATAATGAAATAAATGTGTATTCTTACTATGTATAATGCAGTTTGATCGTAAGTTTATTGTCATTGGTATGTTATCCATGTATTGTACTATAATTACATTTTTTTAGGTAACAGAGCATTGTTTATCCCTCACAACAAATCGCACACTGTTCCGGTTCAGTTGCTGGGAATGGTGAGGTCCTTTGTCCCTCCTCTGACATATGAATTTCACAAAGGAATGATGGGTAGAATTGGAATCGTTGGTGGCTGTAGAGAGTATGTATATAGGTGGAAAGTTCAGTTTTGAAAACAGAAAACTTATTTTGTTTCCAGAAATAGTGTGACAATATATAAATATTGCATGTAGTTGAGGGTAACATTGAAAATTTTCACCCCGAGAAAACCATTGTCAACCGAGGGGTGAAAATTTCAATGTTACCCTCAACTACATGCAATATTTGTTTTATTATACTGAATGTTATGTAAACTGGAAAGCAGAAAACTTACGTCTGTTGACATTTGATCAATCACTGTCATGCGATATTTCGTATTTCAATGCGGGTACTCGCGTTTATTACAAACGCTCAAACGACGTCGTCTAGCAATCTACGGCGAACCGTACACGCATAAATTTGACGCATGTGATAATTTTTTATAATATCACCCATTGTCAAGTACTGTTACCCGTTGCTAGATACTATCACCCTGGGGCGCGTGTTTTTTGTTCTCAGAGGGTAACAATATGTTTTTTCAAATGCTTCTCGACCAATCAGGTTCGAATATTTTACATGAAAGTATAATAATAATTTTTATACATATATTATTATTATTTAATATAAGTATTATGGTCATTGGTACAATATTATTAGTTATAGTGCAATATCTTGGATACAATATACTTTCATTAGATATTCAAAACATTATGAAGAAAACTTTCAAGTTTGATCTCTATAGAATTCATTCAAGTTCTTGAATGCAGTAATATCATAAATTCAATCAGGCCAGCTGTCTGTTTTTTATATGTGAAAATATAGTCATTCTGTTATTTTCACAGAAAAGGCAGAAAAGTGTGATAGGTATGAAAGATTGATAAATGTATTTAATCACTATTACATGTATACATTGTACATTGTGTAACCAATTGTAGCTTGAGATGCTGTTATATGTAGAAAAACCTCTTCTAAAAAACTTTTCATTTTCATTGTAAAATAACTATGTTCCATTCAATGAGATATTTCTTTTTATATCTGCCATTATTAAACTTCCTAATGAGTGTGCTGATGTGACCTTCACATTAGCCTACAGACATGATAACATGCATTGATTCTCAGTTCCCATTATTGATAGGTATACTGGAGCCCCATATTATGCTGCTATTTCTGCCTTAAAATTGGTAAGTACAAGCAGCATGGATATCTCAGATTTGTTTATGATTCAGTCATATGATGTGCAGATTAAGTCATGAGTTATCTACCTTAATGATAATGCTTATGTCCCCTGGGGATGCCAGAGGCCCCAAAGTGGGATGAAGGTAATGATAAAATGTAAATACAGATGAGGTTAAAAATGTCAAAATAAGTAATCCATGGAATGTTTATATTTCTCTCTTCTGTCATCATATCAAGGAGAAATTCTACACATGGATCAAAAGTTATACAACAATATTTTAAATTGGAAACTTTTAAATTCACTTTATGTAAATAAAAAATGCAGTTTTGGTTGAATGTACTCTGGAAATTTTTTTTAAAAACCCTTACTAGACTCGAGCTCGCAATCTACAAATTTGCAGTTGGCACGCTAACCTATTGAGCTAGTCAGCTAGGCAATTATTTCTGAAAGGAATAGACAAATATTACTGATATTTATTTTTTCATTCATGTTTTGAAAGGAAGTCAGTCATTATGACAATGTAGTATACTTTTTAAAGCTGTATTGCATTGATTTTGGTTATCAAACATATTCATAAAATTGCATGAAACGTAGTGAGATGACCACTCTGTTCCACACACTTTTTAGCTCACCTGAGCTGAAAGATTAAGTGAGCTTTTCTGATCACCCGTTTTCCGTGGTCTGTCTGTAAAATTTTCATACTTTTTGACTTCTCCAGAACCTCAGGGCCAATTTCAACCAAACTTGGTACAAATCATCCTTGGGTGAATGGGATTAAGTTTGTTCAAAGGAAGGACCATGTCCCCTTCAAAGGGGAGATAATCACAAAAATGGGGTGGAGTCATTTAAAAATCTTCTCAAGAACCACTGGGCCAAAAGAGTTGACATCTACATGAAAGCTTCCTGACATAGTGCAGATTTAAGTTTGTTAAAATCATGACCCTAGGGGTAGGATGGGGCCACAATAGGGGATCAAAGTTTTACATACAGTTACATGTATAGGGAAAATCTTTAAAAATCTTCTTCTCCAGAACCACTGGGCTAGGAAAGAACAAATTGACATGAAAGCTTCCTGACATAATGCAAATTCAAGTTTGTTCAAATCATGGGCCCCGGGGGTAGGATGGGGCCACAATAGGGGATCAAAGTTTTACATACAAATATGACATAGTGCAGATTCAAGTTTGTTAAAGTCATCACAGGAGTAGGATTGGACCACTACAGGGAATAAAAATTTTACATACAAATATATAGGGGAAATCTTTAAAAATCTTCTTCTCAAGAACCACTGGGCAAGGAAGTACTAATTGACATGAAAGCTTTCTGACATAGTGCAGATTCAAGTTTCTTAAAGTCATGCCCCCGCCCCCCAAAGGGGAAGGATGGGGCCACAATAGGGGATCAAAGTTTTACATACAAATATATTTGGAAATCATTAAAAATCTTCTGAAGAATCACTTGGCCAGAAAACTTTACATTTAAATGAAAGCTTCCCGACATAGTGCAGATTCAAGTTTGTTAAAATCATGACCCCCGGGGGTAGGACACAATAGGGGATCAAAGTTTTACGTACAAATATATAGGGAAAACCTCTAAAAATCAATCTTCTTCTCAAGAACCACTGGTTCATGAAAGTTTACATGAAAGCTTTCTGACATAGTGCAGATTCAAGTTTGTAAAAATCATGGCCCCCGGGGGGTAGGTTGAGGCCACAATAGGGATCAAAGTTTTAGATATGGGCCAAGGTAACTCAGGTGAGCAATGTGCCCCATGGACCTCTTTTTACAGTTTATTTTTCTAAGTACCAGGTATTTTAGGAATGGCCTACATTTTTTCAGTTACTTCCCTTACACCAGAAGTTGGGGGTGTGCTTGTTGTTGTGGTCCTAAGCTCAGTGTAAATAGTATTTTTAAAAAACAGTGTTAGTGTTTAACAAACAGTGTATAGTATTGGGTGAGTAGTTTTGGGTTTGGTGTTCATTTCTGTTCAAGTTATGATACAATTAATAGCAAGAATTCAAGTAGTAATCTGTCCC